>NC_063445.1:37883944-37938765 GCF_020379485.1 Brassica napus
ATCTTGGTTTGATTAGAATGAAAAAGAAGTTGTCATATTCCTAAATAGGGAAAACTGGGATCACCTGATTTGAAAGTGGGATAACTTCTTCATCCTAACTCCTATTAGATTTGATTCAAACTTCCATGGTGATTCTCCACTACCTTACGTATCCGAAAACAACATTTCACATCGTGATTCGTCCTGGTTGATTAGAATGACGAAAAGTTGTCATATTCCCCAATTAGAAAAACTGGGATCGCCTATTTTTAAAAGTGGGATAACTTCTTCATCCTAATTCCTATGAGATTTATTCAACTTTCTGGCTATTCTCCACTACGTTATGTATTAAAATACAGCTTCCCAAATCGCGATTCATCCTGGTTTGATTAGAATGACAAAGAAGTTGTCATATTCCCGAACAGGAAAACTGGGATCAACTGATTTGAAAGTGGGATAACTTCTTCATCCTAACTCCTATGAGATTTATTCAACTTCCTAGTGATTCTCCCCTACGTTATGTATCCAAAATACACAGCTTCTCACATCGCAATTCATCCGGTTTGATTAGAATGACAAAGAAAGAAGTTGTCATATTTCCAACAAGGAAAACTAGGATCACATGATTTGAAAGTGGGATAACTTCTTCATCCTAACTCCTATGAGAGAATTATTCAACTTCATGGTGATTCTCCACTACTTTAGGATCCAAAAAGACACCTTCTCACATCGTGATTTATCCGGGGGGTTGATTAGAATGACGAAGAAGTTGTTATTCCTAAACATGAAAAAATTAGGATCACCTTGATTTTGAAAGTGGGATAACTTTCTTCATCCTAACTCCTATGAGATTTATTCAACTTCTGGTGATTCTCACTACTTTATGTATCCAAAGACAGCATTTCACATCGCGATTCGTCCTGGTTTGATTAGAATAATGAAGAAGTTGTCATATTCCCAAAAAGGAAAAATGGGATCGCCTGATTTATAAGTGGGATAACTTCTTCATCCTAATTTCCTCTGAGATTTATTCAACTTCCTGTCTATTCTCCATTACGTTATGTATCATAATACAGCTTCGATTCATCCTGGTTTGATTAGAATGACAAAGAAGTTGTCATATTTCCAAACAGGAAAACTGGAATCAACTGATTTGAAAGTGGAATAACTTCTTCATCCTAACTCCTATGAGATTTATTCAAATTCCTAGTGATTCTCCACTACATTATGTATCTAAATACAGCTTCTCACATCACGATTCATCCCGGTTTGATTAGAATGACAAAGAAGTTGTCATATTCCCAAATAGGGAAACTGGGATCACCTGATTTGAAAGTGGGATAACTTCTTCATCTTAACTCCCATGAAAATTATTCAACTTCCTATTTATTTTCCACTACTTTATATACCTAAATACAGCTTCTCACATCGCGATTCATCCTGGTTTGATTAGAAGGACAAAAAAGTTGTCAAATTCTCAAACAAGAAAAATAGGATCACTTGATTTGAAAGTGGGATAACTTCTTCATTCAAACTCCTATGAGATTTATTTAACTGCCTGGTAATTCTCCACTACTTTATGCATCCAAATACAGAATTTTAGATCACGATTCATCCTGGTTTGATTAGAATGACAAGAGAAGTTGTCATATTCCCAACAAGAAAATATGGGATCATCTGATTTAAAAGTGATGATAACTTCTTCATCCTAACTCTTATCAATTTATTCAACTTCTTTGTGATTCTCCACTACTTTATGGATTCAAATACAGCTTCTCACATCGCGATTCATCTTGGTTTGCTTAGAATGACAAAGAAGTTGTCATATTCTCAAAAAGAAAACTGGGATCACCTGATTTGAAAGTGGGATAACTTCTTCATCCTAACTCCTATGATTTTTATTCAACTTCCTGGATATTCTCCACTACTTTATGTATCAAAATACAGCTTCTCACATCGCGATTCATTATGGTTTGATTAGAATGACGAAGAAGTTGTCATATTCCCAAACAAGAAAACAAGGATCACCTGATTTGAAAGTGGGATAACTTCTTCATCCTAACTCCTATGAGATTTATTCAATTTCCTGGTGATTCTCCACTACTTTATGGATTTAAATTTAGCTTCTCACATCGCGATTCATCTTGGTTTGATTAGAATGATAAAGAAGTTGTCATATTCCTAAATAGGAAAACTGAAATCACCTGATTTGAAAGTGGGATAACTTTTTATTCCTAACTCCTATGAGATTTATTGAACTTCCTGGTGATTCTCCACTACTTTACGTATCCAAAGACAGCATTTCACCTCGCGATTTGTCCTAGTTTGATTAGAATGGCGAAGAAGTTGTCATATTCCCAATAAGGAAAAATGGGATTGCCTGATTTAAAAGTGGGATAACTTCTTCATTCAAATTCCTATGAGATTTATTCAACTGCCTGGCTATTCTCCACTACGTTATGTATCAAAATACAGCTTCTCAAATCGTGATTCATCTTGGTTTGATTAGAATGACAAAGAAGTTGTCATATTTCCAAACAGGAAAACTGGGATCAACTGATTTGAATGTGGGATAACTTCTTCATCCTAACTCCTATGAGATTTATTCAACTGCCTGGTAATTCTCCACTACTTTATGCATCCAAATACAGAATTTTAGATCACGATTCATCCTGGTTTGATTATAATGACAGAGAAGTTGTCATATTCCCAAACAAGAAAATTGGGATCATCTGATTTAAAAGTGGGATAACTTCTTTATCCTAACTCTTATCAAATTTATTCAACTTCTTTGTGATTCTCCACTACTTTATGGATTCAAATACAGCTTCTCACATCGCGATTCATCTTGGTTTGCTTAGAATGACAAAGAAGTTGTCATATTCTCAAAAAAGAAAACTGGGATCACCTGATTTGAAAGTGGGATAACTTCTTCATCCTAACTCCTATGATTTTTATTCAACTTCCAGGATATTCTCCACTACTTTATGTATCAAAATACAGCTTCTCACATCGCGATTCATTATGGTTTGATTAGAATGATGAAGAAGTTGTCATATTCCCAAACAAGAAAACAAGGATCACCTGATTTGAAAGTGGGATAACTTCTTCATCCTAACTCCTATGAGATTTATTCAATTTCCTGGTGATTCTCCACTACTTTATGGATTTAAATTTAGCTTCTCACATCGCGATTCATCTTGGTTTGATTAGAATGATAAAGAAGTTGTCATATTCCTAAATAGGAAAACTGGGATCACCTGATTTGAAAGTGAGATAACTTTTTATTCCTAACTCCTATGAGATTTATTGAACTTCCTGGTGATTCTCCACTACTTTACGTATCCAAAGACAGCATTTCACCTCGCGATTTGCACTAGTTTGATTAGAATGGCGAAGAAGTTGTCATATTCCCAATAAGGAAAAATGGGATTGCCGGATTTAAAAGTGGGATAACTTCTTCATTCAAATTCCTATGAGATTTATTCAACTTCCTGGCTATTCTCCACTACGTTATGTATCCAAATACAGCTTCTCACATCGCAATTCATCCTGGTTTGATTAGAATAACGAAGAAGTTGTTATATTCCCAAACAGGAAAACGGGGATCACCTCACTTCAAAGTGGAATATCTTCTTCATCCTAACTCGTATAAGATTTATTCAACTTCCTGGTAATTCTCCACTACTTTATGTATCCAAATACAACATCTCAGATCGTGATTTATCCTGGTTTGATTAGAATGACAGAGAAGTTGTCATATTCCCAAACAAGAAAACTGGGATCACCTGATTTGAAAGTGGGATAACTTCTTCATCCTAACTCCAATGAGATTTATTCAACTTCCTGGATATTCTCCACTACTTTATGTATCAAAATACAGCTTCCCAGATCGCGATTCATCCTGGTTTAATTAGAATGACAAAGAAGTTGTCATATTCCCAAACAGGAAAACTGGGATCACCTGATTTGAAAGTGGGATAACTTCTTCATCCTAACTCCTATCATATTTATTCAACTTCCTGGTGATTCTCCGCTACTTTATGGATCAAATACAGCTTCTCACATCGCGATTCATCTTGGTTGGATTAGAATGACATAGAAGTTGTCATATTCACAAAAAAGAAAATTGGGATCACCTGATTTGAAAGTGGGATAACTTCTTCATCCTAACTCTTATGAGATTTATTAAACTTCCTAGATATTCTCCACTACTTTATGTATTAAAATACAGCTTCTCACATCTCGATTCATCATGTTTTGATTAGAATGACGAAGAAGTTGTCATACTCCCAAACAAGAAAACTAGGATCACCTGATTTGAAAGTGGGATAACTACTTCATCCTAACTCCTATGTGATTTATTCAACTTCATGGTGATTATCCACTACTTTATGGATCCAAAGACAGCTTCTCACATTGCGATTCATCTTGGTTTGATTAGAATGACAAAGAAGTTGTCATATTCCTAAACAAGAAAACTGGGATCACCTGATTTGAAAGTGGGACAACTTCTTCATCCTAACTCCTATGAGATTTATTCAACTTCCTGGTGATTCTCCACTACTTTACGTATCCAAAAACAGCATTTCACATCGCGATTCGTCCTGGTTTGATTAGAATGACGAAAAAGTTGTCGTATTCCCAATTAAGAAAAATGGGATCGACTGATTTAAAAGTGGCATAACTTCTTCATCCTAATTCCTATGAGATTTATTCAACTTCCTGGCTATTCTCCACTACGTTATGTATTAAAATACAGCTTCCCAAATCGCGATTCATCCTGATTTGATTAGAATGACAAAGAAGTTGTCATATTCCCAAACAGGAAAACTGGGATCAACTGATTTGAAAGTGGGATAACTTCTTCATCCTAGCTCCTATGAGATTTATTCAACTTCCTAGTGATTCTCCCCTATGTTATGTATCCATATACAGATTCTCACATCGTAATTCATCCTGGTTTGATTAGAATGACAAAGAAGTTGTCATATTCCCAAACAGGAAAACTGGGATCACCTGACTTGAAACTGGGATACCTTCTTCATCCTAACTCCTATGCGATTTATTCAACTTCCTGGATATTCTCCACTACTTTTTATATATCAAAATACAGCTTTTTACTTCGCGATTCCTACTGGTTTGATTAGAATGACGAAGAAGTTGTCATATTTCCAATTAGGAAAATTGAGATCACCTGATTTAAAAGTGGGATAACTTCTTCATCCTAATTCCTATGAGATGTATTCAACATCCTGGCTATTCTCCACTACGTTATGTATCAAAATTCAGCTAATCGCGATTCATCCTGGTTTGATGAGAATGACAAAGAAGTTGTCATATTCCAAGGCTCGGTCGCTATGAGATTTATTCAACTTCCTGGTGATTCTCCACTACTTTATGGATCCAAAGACCGCTTCTCACATCACGATTCATCCTGATTTGATTAGAATGACAAAGAAGTTGTCATATTCCTACACAGGAAAACAGGGATCACCTTATTTGAAAGTGGGATAACTTTTTCATCCTAACTCCTTTGATATTTATTCAACTTCCTGGTGATTCTCCACTACTTTACGTATCCAAAGACAACATTTCACATCGCGATTCGTCCTGGTTTGATTAGAATGACGAAGAAGTTGTCATATTCCGAATTATAAAAATTGGGATCGTATGATTTAAAAGTGGGATAATGTCTGCATCCTAATTCCTATGAGATTTATTCAACTTCCTGGCTATTCTCCACTACGTTATGTATCAAAATACAGCTTCTCAAATCGCGATTTATCCTGGTTTGATTAGAATGACAAAGAAGTTGTCATACTTCCAAACAGGAAAACTGGGATCACCTGATTTGAAAGTGGGAAAACATCTTCATCCTAACCCCTATCATATTTATTCAACTTCCTGGTGATTCTCCACTACTTTATGGATCAAAATTCAACTTCTCACATCGCGATTCATCATGGTTTGATTAGAATGACGAAGAAGTTGTCATATTCCCAAACAAGAAAACTAGGATCACCTGATTTGAAAGTGGGATAACTTCTTCATCCTAACTCCTATGAGATTTATTCCACTTCCTGGTGATTCTCCACTACATTATGTATCCAAATACAGCTTCTCACATCACGATTCATCCTGGTTTGATTAGAATGACAAAGAAGTTGTCATATTCCTAAATAGGAAAACTGGGATCACTTGATTTAAAAGTGGGATAACTTCTTCATCCTAACTCCTATGAGATTTATTCAACTTCCTGGGGATTCTCCACTACTTTACGTATCCAAAGACAGCATTTCACATCACGATTTGTCCTAATTTGATTAGAATGGCGAAGAAGTTGTCATATTCCCAATTAGGAAAAATTGGATCGCCTGATTTAAAAGTGGGATAACTTCTTCATCCAAATTCCTATGAGATTTATTCAACTTCCTGGCTATTCTAAACTAAGTTATGTATCAAAATACAGCTTCTCAAATCGTGATTCATCTTGTTTGATTAGAATGACAAAGTAGTTGTCATATTCCCAAACAGGAAAAATGGGATCAACTGATTTGAAAGTGGGATAACCATTCTAACTCCTATGAGATTTATTCAACTTCCTGTTGAATCTCCACTACCTTATGTATCCAAATACAGCTTCTCACGTCGCAATTCATCCTGGTTTGATTAGAATAACGAAGAAGTTGTTATATTCTCAAACAGGAAAACAGGGATCACCTGACTTCAAAGTGGAATAACTTCTTCATTCTAACTCCTATGAGATTTATTCAACTTCCTGGTAATTCTCCACTAATTTATGTATCCAAATACAACATCTCAGATCGTGATTCATCCTGGTTTGATTAGAATGACAGAGAAGTTGTCATATTCCCAAACAGGAAAACTGGGATCACCTGATTTGAAAGTGGGATAACTTCTTCATCCTAACTCCTATGAGATTTATTTAACTTCATGGATATTCTCCACTACGTTATGTATCCATATACAGCTTCTCACATCGCAATTTATCTTGGTTTGATTAGAATGACAAAGAAATTGTCATATTCCCAAACAGGAAAACTGGGATCACCTGATTTGAAAGTGGGATAACTTCTTCATCCTAACTCCTATGAGAATTATTCAACTTCATGGTGATTCTCCAGTACTTTATGGATCCAAAGACAGCTTCTCACATCGCGATTCATCTTGGTTTGATTAGAATGACGAAAAAGTTGTCATATTCCCAATTAGGAAAAATTGGATCGCCTGATTTAAAAGTAGGATAACTTCTTCATCCTAATTCCTATGAGATTTATTCAACTTCCTGGCTATTCTCCACTACGTTATGTATTAAAATACAGCTTCCCAGATCGCGATTCATCCTGGTTTGATTAGAATGGCGAAGAAGTTGTCATATTCCCAATTAGGAAAAATTGGATCGCCTGATTTAAAAGTGGGATAACTTCTTCATCCAAATTCCTATTAGATTTATTCAACTTCCTGGCTATTCTAAACTACGTTATGTATTAAAATACAGCTTCTCAAATCGTGATTCATCTTGGTTTGATTAGAATGACAAAGAAGTTGTCATATTCCCAAACAGGAAAACTGGGATCAACTGATTTAAAAGTGGGATAACCATCCTAACTCTTATGAGATTTATTCAACTTCCTGTTGAATCTCCACTACCTTATGTATCCAAATACAGCTTCTCACATCGCAATTCATCCTGGTTTGATTAGAATAAAGAAGAAGTTGTTATATTCCCAAACAGGAAAACAGGGATCACCTGACTTCAAAGTGGAATAAGTTCTTCATTCTAACTCCTATGAGATTTATTCAACTTCCTGGTAATTCTCCACTACTTTATGTATCCAAATACAACTTCTCAGATCGTGATTCATCCTGGTTTGATTAGAATGACAGAGAAGTTGTCATATTCCCAAACAGGAAAACTAGGATCACCTGATTTGAAAGTGGATAACTTCTTCATCCTAACTCCTATGAGATTTATTCAACTTCATGGATATTCTCCACTACTTTATGTATCAAAATACAGCTTCCCAGATCGCGATTCATCCTGGTTTAATTAGAATGACAAAGAAGTTGTCATATTCCCAAACAGGAAAACTGGGATCACCTGATTTGAAAGTGGGATAACTTCTTCATCCTAACTCCAATCATATTTATTCAACTTCCTGGTGATTCTCCACTACTTTATGGATCAAAATACAGCTTCTCACATCGCGATTCATCTTGGTTTGATTAGAATGACAAAGAAGTAGTCATATTCTCAAAAAAGAAAACTAGGATCACCTGATTTGAAAGTGGGATAACTTCTTCATCCTAACTCCTATGAGATTTATTCCACTTCCTGGTGATTCTCCACTACATTATGTATCCAAATACAGCTTCTCACATCACGATTCATCCTGGTTTGATTAGAATGACAAAGAAGTTGTCATATGCCCAAACAGGGAAACTGGGATCACATGATTTGAAAGAGGGATAACTTCTTCATCTTAACTCCTATGAGAATTATTCAACTTCATGGTGATTCTCCAGTGCTTTATGGATCCAAAGACAGTTTCTCACATCGCGATTCATCTTGGTTTGATTAGAATGACAAAGAAGTTGTCATATTCCTAAACAGGAAAACTGGGATCACCTGATTTAAAAATGGGATAACTTCTTCATCCTAACTCCTATGAGATTTATTCAACTTCCTGGTGATTCTCCACTAGTTTACGTATCCAAAGACATCATTTCACATCGCGATTCGTCCTGGTTTGATTAGAATGACGAAGAAGTTGTCATATTCCCAATTAGAAAAAATGGGATCGCCTGATTTAAAAGTGGGATAACTTCTTCATCCTAATTCCTATGAGATTTATTCAACTTCCTGGTGATTCTCCACTACTTTATGGATCCAAATACAGCTTATCACATCGCGATTTATCCTGGTTTGATTAGAATGACAAAGAAGTTGTCATATTCCTAAACAGGAAAACTGAGATCACCTGATTTGAAAGTGGGATAACTTCTTCATCCTAACTCCTATGAGATTTATTCAACTTCCTGGTAATTCTCCACTATATTATGTATCCAAATACAGCTTCTCACATCGTGATTCATCCTGGTTTGATTAGAATGACAAAGAAGTTGACATATTCCCAAACAGGAAAACTGAGATCACCTGATTTGAAAGTGGGATAACTTCTTCATCCTAACTCCTATGAGATTTATTCAACTTTCTGGATATTCTCCACTACTGTATGTATCAAAATACAGCTTCTCACATCACGATTCATCCTGGTTTGATTAAAATGACGAAAAAGTTGTCATATTCCCAAACAAGAAAACTGGGATCACCTGATTTGAAAGTTGGATAACTTCTTCATCCAAACTCCTATGAGATTTATTCAACTTCCTGGTGATTCTCCATATTTTATGGATCCAAATACCGATTCTCACATCGTGATTCATCCTGGTTTAATTAGAATGACAAAGAAGTAGCCATATTTCCAAACAGTAAAACTGAGATCACCTATATTGAAAGTGGGATAACTTCTTCTTCCTAACTCCTATGATATTTATTCAACTTCTTGGTAATTCTCCACTACTTTATGTAACCAAATACAGCTTCTCAGATCTTGATTCATCCTGGTTTAATTAGAATGACAAACAAGTTGTCATATTCCCAAATAGGAAAACTAGGATCACCTGATTTGAAAGTGGGATAACTTTTTCATCCTAACTCCTATCAGATATATTCAATTTCCTGGTGATTCTCCACTACTTTATGTATCCAGATACAGCTTCTCACATTGCGATTCATCTTGGTTTGATTAGAATGACAAACAAGTTGTCATATTCCCAAAAAAGAAAACTGGGATCACCTGATTTGAAAGTGGGATAACTTCTTCATCCAAACTCCTATGAGATTTATTCAACTTCCTGGTGATTCTCCACTATTTTATGTAACCAAATACAGCTTCTCAGTTCTAGATTCATCCTGGTTTAATAAGAATGACAAAAAAGTTGTCATATTCCCAAACATAAAAACTGGGATCACCTGATCTGAAAGTGGGATAACTTTTTCATCCCAACTCCTATGAGATATATTCAACTTCCTGGTGATTCTCCACTATATTATGTATCCAAATACAGCTTCTCACATCACGATTCATCCTGGTTTGATTAGAATTAGAATGACAAAGAAGTTGTCATATTCCCAAACAGGAAAACTGGGATCACCAGATTTGAAAGTGGGATAACTTCTTCATCCTAACTCCTATGAGATTTATTCAACTTCCTGGATATTCTCCACTACTTTATGTATCAAAATACAGCTTCTCACATCGCGATTCATCCTGGTTTGATTAGAATGACGAAGAAGTTGTCATATCAAACAAGAAAACTAGGATCACCTGATTTGAAAGTGGGATAACTTCTTCATCCTAACTCCTATGAGATTTATTCAACTTCCTGTTGATTCTCCACTATTTTATGGATCCAAATACCGATTTTCACATCGTGATTCATCCTAGTTTAATTGTAATGACAGAGAAGTAGTCATATTTCCAAACAGTAAAACTGAGATCACCTAATTTGAAAGTGGGATAACTTCTTTATCCTAACTCCTATAAGATTTATTCAACTTCCTGGTAATTCTCCACTACTTTATGTATCCAAATACAACTTCTCAGATCGTGATTCATCCTGGTTTGATTAGAATGACAAAGAAGTTGTCAAATTCCCAAACAAGAAAACTGGGATCACCTGATTTGAAAAAGGGATAACTTCTTCATTCTAACTCCTATGAGATTTATTCAACTTCCTGTAGATTCTCCACAATTTTATGGATCCAAATACCGATTCTCACATCGTGATTCATCCTGGTTTAATTAGAATGACAAAGAAGTAGTCATATTTCCAAACAGTAAAACTGAGATCACCTAATTTGAAAGTGGGATAACTTCTTCATCCTAACTCCTATGAGATTTATTCAACTTTCTGGTGATTCTCCACAATATTATGTATCTAAATACAGCTTCTCACATCACGATTCATCCTGGTTTGATTAGAATGACAAAGAAGTTGTCATATTCCCAAACAGGAAAACTGTGATCACCTGATTTGAATGTGGGATAACTTCTTCATCCTAACTCATATGAGATTTATTCAACTTCCTGGATATTCTCCACTACTTTATGTATCAAAATATAGCTTCTCACATCGTGATTCATCTTGGTTTGATTAGAATGACGAAGAAGTTGTCATATTCCCAAACAAGAAAACTTGGATCACCTGATTTGAAAGTGGGATAACTTCTTCGTCTTAACTCCTATGAGATTTATTCAACTTCCTAGTGATTCTCCACTACTTTATGTATCTAAATACAGCTTCTCAAATCACGATTCATCCTGGTTTGATTAGAAGGATAAAGAAGTTGTCATATTCCCAAACAGGAAAACTAGGATCACTTGATTTGAAAGTTGGATAACTTCTTCATCCAAACTCCTATAAGATTTATTCAACAGCCTGGTAATTCTCCACTACTTTATGTATCCAAATACAGATTTTCAGATCGCGATTATTCCTGGTTTGATTATAATGACAGAGAAGTTGTCATATTCCCAAACAGGAAAATTGGGATCACCTGATTTGAAAGTGGGATAATTCTTCATCCATTACTCCTATGAGATTTATTCAACTTCCTGTTGAATCTCCACTACCTTATGTATCCAAATACAGCTTCTCACATCGCGATTCATCCTGGTTTGATTAGAATAATGAAGAAGATGTCATATTCCCAATTAGGAAAAATGGGATCGCCTGATTTAAAAGTGGGATAACTTCTTCATCCTAATTCCTCTGAGATTTATTAAACTTCATGGATATTCTCCACTACGTTATGTTTCAAAATACAGCTTCTCAAATCGCGATTCATCATGGTTTGATTAGAATGACAAAGAAGTTGTCATATTTCCAAACAAGAAAACTGGGATCAACTGATTTGAAAGTGGGATAACTTCTTCATCCTAACTCCTATGAGATTTATTCAACTTCCTGGTGATTCTCCACTACATTATGTATCCAAATACAGCTTCTCACATCACGATTCATCCTGGTTTGATTAGAAGGACAAAGAAGTTGTCATATTCTCAAACAGGAAAACTAGGATTACTTGATTTGAAAGTGGGATAACTTCTTCATCCAAACTCGTATAAGATTTATTCAACTGCCTGGTAATTCTCCACTACTTTATGTATCAAAATACAGATTTTCAGATCGCGATTCATCCTGGTTTGATTATAATGACAGAGAAGTTGTCATATTCCCAAACAGGAAAACTGGGATCACCTGATTTGAAAGAGGGATAACTTCTTCATCCTAACTCCTATGAGATTTATTCAACTTCCTGTTGATTCTCCACTATTTTATGGATCCAAATACCGATTCTCACATCGCGATTCATCCTGGTTTAATTAGAATGACAAAGAAGTAGTCATATTTCCAAACAGGAAAACTGAGATCACCTGATTTGAAAGTGGGATAACTTCTTCATCCTAACTCCTATGAGATTTATTCAACTTACTGGTGATTCTCCACAATATTATGTATCCAAATACAGCTTCTCACATCACGATTCATCCTGGTTTGATTAGAATGACAAAGAAGTTGTCATATTCCCAAACAGGTAAACTGTGATCACCTGATTTGAAAGTGGGATAACTTCTTCATCCTAACTCCTATGAGATTTATTCAACTTCCAGGATATTCTCCACTACTTTATGTATCAAAATACAGCTTCTCACATCGCGATTCATCCTTGTTTGATTTGAATGACAGAGAAGTTGTCATATTCCCAAACAGGAAAACTTGGATCGCCTGATTTGAAAGCGGGATAACTTCTTCATCCTAACTCCTATGAGATTTATTCAACTTCTTGTTGATTCTCCTCTATTTTGTGGATCTAAATACCGATTCTCACATCGTGATTCATCCTGGTTTAATTAGAATGAAAAAGAAGTAGTCATATTTCCAAACAGTAAAACTCAGATCACCTAATTTGAAAGTGGGATAACTTCTTCATCCTAACTCCTATGAGATTTATTCAACTTCCTGGTAATTCTTCACTACTTTATGTATCCAAATGCAGCTTCTCAGATCGTGATTCATCCTGGTTTAATTAGAATGATAAAGAAGTTGTCATATTCCCAAAAAAGAAAACTGGGATCATCTGATTTGAAAGTGGGATAACTTCTTCATCCTAATTCCTATCAGATTAATTCAACTTCCTGGTGATTCTCCACTACTTTATGGATCCAAATACAGCTTCTCACATCGCGATTCATCTTGGTTTGATTAAAATGACAAAGAAGTTGTCATATTCTCAAAAAAGAAAATTGGGATCACCTGATTTGAAACTGGGATAACATTTTCGTCCTAACTCCTATGAGATTTATTCAACTTCCTGGATATTCTCCACTACTTTATGTATCAAAATACAGCTTCTGACATCGCGATTCATCTTGGTTTGATTAGAATGATGAAGAAGTTGTTATATTCCCAAACAAGAAAACTGGGATCACCTGATTTGAAAGTGGGATAACTTCTTCGTCTTAACTCCTATGAGATTTATTCAACTTCCTAGTGATTCTCCACTACTTTATGTATCTAAATACAGCTTCTCAAATCATGATTCATCCTGGTTTGATTAGAAGGATAAAGAAGTTGTCATATTCCCAAACTGAAAAACTAGGATCACTTGATTTGAAAGTGGGATAACTTCATCATCCAAACTCCTATAAGATTTATTCAACTGCCTGGTAATTCTCCACTACTTTATGTATCCAAATACAGATTTTCAGATCGCGATTCATCCTGGTTTGATTATAATGACAGAGAAGTTGTCATATTCCCAAACAGGAAAATTAGAATCACCTGATTTGAAAGAGGGATAATTTATCAGCATAACTCCTATGAGATTTATTCAACGTCCTGTTGAATCTACACTACCTTATGTATCCAAATACAGCTTCTCACATCGCGATTCATCCTGTTTTGATTAGAATAACGAAGAAGTTGTTATATTCCCAAACAGGAAAACTGGGATCACCTGACTTCAAAGTGGAATAACATCTTCATCCTAACTCCTATGAGATTTACTCAACTTCCTGGTAAATTGTCCACTATTTTATGTATCCAAATACAACTTCTCAGATCGTGATTCATCCTGGTTTGATTAGAATGACAGAGAAGTTGTCTTATTCCCAAACAGGAAAACTGGGATCACCTGATTTGAAAGTGGGATAACTTCTTCATCCTAACTCCTATGAGATTTATTCAACTTCCTGGATATTCTCCACTACTTTGTGTATCAAAATACAGCTTCCCAGATCGCGATTCATCCTGGTTTAATTAGAATGACAAAGAAGTTGTCATATTCCCAAACAGGAAAACTGAGATCACTAGATTTGAAAGTGGGATAACTTCTTCATCCTAACTTCTATCAGATTTATTCAACTTCCTGGTGATTCTCCACTACTTAATGGATCCAAATTCAGTTTCTAACATCGCGATTCATCTTAGTTTGATTAGAATGACAAAGAAGTTGTCATATTCTCAAAAAAGAAAACTGGGATCACCTGATTTGAAAGTGGGATAACTTCTTCATCCTAACTCCTATGAGATTTATTCAACTTCCTGGATATTCTCCACTACTTTATGTATCAAAATACAGCTTCTCACATCGCGATTCATCCTGGTTTGATTAGAATAACAAAAAAGTTGTCATATTCCCAAACAAGGAAACTAGGATCACCTGATTTTAAAGTGGGATAACTTCTTCATCCTAACTCCTATGAGAATTATTCAACTTCATGGTGATTCTCCACTACTTTACGTATCCAAAGACAACTTCTCACATCGCGATTTATTCTGGTTTGATTAGAATGACAAAGAAGTTGTCATATTCCTAAATAGGAAAACTGGGATCACCTTATTTGAAAGTGGGATAACTTCTTCATCCTAACTCCTATGAGATTTATTCAACTTCCTGGTGATTCTCCACTACTTTACGTATCCAAAGATAGCATTTCACATCACGATTTGTCCTGGTTTGAATAGAATGATGAAGAAGTTGTCATATTCCCAATTAGGAAAAATGGGATCGCCTGATTTAACAGTGGGATAACTTCTTCATCCTAATTCCTATGAGATTTATTCAACTTCTTGGCTATTGTCCACTACGTTATGTATCAAAATACAACTTCTCAAATCGCGATTCATCCTGGTTTGATTAGAATTGTGGGAACCGAAATTCGCACTGTCGATTTACGTTTAAATTAGGAAACTAGAAAAACCCTAATTTCCCAGAGGTCCCAGATCTGTGCGAGAGCCAACGGCAAGTGACCAAATATATGCGGAAATCATGAAAAGATAACAAACGAGTTTAGAGAAAACAGTAAATCTTATTTCGAGTCCGCGTGAGAGCGTTGCGATCATTACAAAAGATCATAAAAGCTTTGCCCGCAAAGGCTGTCAGCGAGTTACCTAGTTCTAGCGGACTAAAAGCTCAAACCTAGTTGACTTGCAGCCTGATGACAAAAGACGAAGAAAATACAAAAAAGGTTTTTGATTGATTTCAGACTGACCCTTATGAAAGGCTGCCTACGTACCCCTTTCGAGGATGAAGCCGAACGTAGTTCAAGAGTGAATCAAGAGGTCGAACTGCTTGTGCACGTTCGTCTGGTAATCGGGTGCCAGTCATGGAAACAGAGAATGTCAAGAATAATGCCTCAGAGTTTCTAAGTGCCGAGAGTTCTTAGTCTAAAAAGTCCCTGGTGGCTCTCGCCTAGGACACCTTATATACTCGCCCCTAGGTCGGTTTACGATTTTTCCTCTTCAGCCCTTAAGCCGTCATAACTTAAAAATGGAGATATTCTGTTTTTCCTGATTTTTCTAATTATCTTCGAATACTTCGTATTTATCCGCGGAAACTTGACATTTATCTTTCCTTGCGAACCAAGCATAAACGTCCCTACGGTTTATGGGCTTTTGGTTAAGAAATCGTAAGTGGGTTTCGAGTCACGTGTTACGGCTTCTTTCGATAAAAACGAACTTTCCGCGGTTTTTATCGTAAAGTTCGATTGATGACTTCAAATGACGAGAAAACATGAAATGGGTTGGCTACGGCCTTCAGGAGATAGCATTAAAGAGTAGACGAGAATGCATGGATTCGTGTCGTATCGATTTTTTAAGAAAGCACAGTCATTACGTAGCGACCGAGTCGTGTGCGTGCTCTGTTGCTACGTAGCGACCAGCTTTTACGCTGGTTGCTACGCGGCAACCTTGTTCGAGTCTTTCGCCGCAAGATTCTTCGTAAAAATAAATCTTTTTCTAAGATTTATTTTTCGTAAAAACGTTCATGCCGATTTTTACGGACTTTCAGACATTGATTCCATCGTCCGATTTTGACCCCATTGGCAAGTTAGGTGAGTTAGGCGGAATTAATTGTCGAAAAGGTCCGTGGTAAGTGGTCTTCTCGCTCTTCTAAAAGTAGAATGCGATAAGATTGGGACTGCGCTTTATGACGGCTGCCTATGTACCCTTGTTGAAGGGATCAAGCCTTTCGTAGTTCGTTTTGGAGTTAAGGTTCGTATGACTAGTTTTCCAGCGAGACCTTTACGGTCTGGTTTTTATGTAGAGGTTATTAGGCTTGTTGCTGCCGATGGCATTTTATATGGGTGTAGAAGGAAGATTATGAGTTTTCATCTCGTAATCTAACTCTGTGTGAACTGCTATATCCGTGATATGTTTCGAGAGTTTTCTGCAGTGCGAAACTTGCGGGATTTCTGAAGACGCTCAAATATTGGCAAAGAGACAAATTTTTGGATCTCGTATCAAGGTTTTTGATACTATGCCTAGAGATGTTAGAGACCAGTGCGCTGGGTTTAGGGCAAGACTTAGGTTTACTCCTGGTTTTAGAGGGTGCGATGACTAATTCGACTTACGTATCCCGTTTCAGTTTCATCCTGATTACATACCGATTTAAAGTACGCGATAGGTTCTCGGCTTATACGACTTGTATGGTTGGAACCGAGCATCTCTCCAAGGACAATTTTTAAGCCTCCTGGAAGTGTTGACCAAAAATTTTGGGTTTCTTTTATAGCGCTATTATCCTTGTGTCGGATGTACGAGAGTCATCTCTACGAGATGGCTAAGTCTGTTTAGGACGTTAAGAGTTTGTTGTGATCAGCAACAAACTTAATGGTTAAAATTACCATTTCGAGTCTTCGCGAAGGATATGTTTTGAGAAGATGTTAGTGCGTATGACTGTCTGGTCTTCCAAGAAAGTGTTTTTATCAAGGAAGGAAATTTCGTTGAAGAACGAATCTTCAGGCGTCTGCGACGTCTCGCGATGCTGAAGATTTGTTATTCTTCGTATGCCGCGTTTCGTGCTTGAAATGTTCGTGGGCTTGAAGATGTTTCGCGATGTTGCAAGGGATTAGTCTTAGCCATGCGTTTGGGAAACATTCTGGTTTGACTACGGATGTTCGCAGCCAGAATTGTTGTTCATGTTTGGATTTGATTTGCGATCGAGGAGTTAGGACCAAGGGGTCGCGTAAATTTGTCCCCGGAAATAGGCATCCTCCTATACCGTGCTTTGTGTGGTGTTGGCCTTCCGAGATTTCTTTCGTGTCTATTTGAGGATGTTCCGTATAGCTATAGAAGCTCTGTTACGAGTTTTCCTTAAATGCCGCATTTTACGAGTAAAACACAGCTGGCTTAAAGTGAATCGTAGTATATGGAACTTGGTCGATTTTTGACAAGTGGAACCTTTCCGTTAACTGTTTGGTTGTTAGGACTGAGTTTTGTTATGATGAATTTACCGTATGATTCCTGTTTTTGGGTGGTACGATAATTGTTTGTGTAATCGTTACTTGGCATTTCAAGACAAATTCCGGATTACCGTTTAGCCGTCAAGTTATTGGAGCGGTGGTCGCTCAATTGTTTTGGCTTTGCATGAAGACTGTGCTCAGCTTTATAGCCAAGGATGTTGTTTCCAAAGGATTAGACCATGACACTTTCGTGCTGTCAATAAGGTCAAGTCGGTTAGAATCGTCCTTAAAGGGGACGCTGTAACCCAGTTCGGCTTCGAAGGAAAGGCGTAATTGGGCGAGTGACGAATGGCGTTTATCGAGATTGATAGGCCGAGTATGCCCATGGTAGTAGAAAACGTTTTTCCACTTTAGGGTTAATTTATACGATGAAAGTTTCGTATAATGTTTCCTATATTCGTATGGAAGTTGTTTCCTTTGTTTCTGAGGGAGAAAAAGCCTAAGAAGCTCGATACAGAGCCCGTGCGGGGTCAGTTGCGGGGTGATTTCTTGCTCGGACATGACCAAGCGGAATGAGAGCGGATGCCAGTGAGTCGCGGGGATAAAGAATGAGACCTTTCAGATCGTGGTGCGAGGAAGTAAAGTTTATATTGGTCGTCCAATGTCGGATCATACAGCTTGGTTTTTGCTATAAGGAAAGTACTTTTTCGTAAAACCTGTTACGTTTACTTTTGAAAGTTACTTCGTATGACATGATCTGATTATACGAATGATTTTTTGCGTAAGTAACGGGGCGACCGGTTTTTACGAATTTATTAAATTGACGCGACGTATGGAGATGTCAAAATAAAGATGTTTCCGCAGATTTTTGAGAAACGTTTCAGCTTTTGTTTTAATTCTTCGGTGAAAGTTTCTTTGAGTCACTCATGGAGTTTTAGCAAAGGTTATTTCACCGAGATCTAGTCGCGAAACGTTTTTCAGGTTTCTTGAATGAATTAGTTAAACAGCGATAGACTTAGTCGACGAGCGGGGAGGACGTGTTCTCTTTGTCGTATTTTCTGTTACTTTTGTTCTTAATTTTGCTTTGTCGCAAATGTTTTTGATGTTTTTCCGTGAGTCGGTTGGTTCAACGGAAAATGAGAGTGATGCTTTGATGCCTGAAGATTTCTCGTATAATGATTCTTGTACGAAACTTGTTTTATCAAATCGAAAAAGATCTTTATGACTTCAACAAATCATCGACTTTCATTTTGAAGTTTGGCAGAGGTTTTCTAAAAGAATGATTGCGATGATAGATGTTATATAGTCTTTGAGAATTTTTCCAAGATGGTTTGGATCAGTTCCTAGCGTTTAGACGAAACTCAGATTGTCATTTGCTTCTAGGATGATCTTGATGAGACATCGCATTGTATGAATATTTTTCCGCATATTTCTACGAGAGTTTGCTTTGTCGAAAGCGTTTTCTTGTCGAAAGTGTTTTCTTGATCTTGATGAGACATCGCATTGTTTGAATATGTTTCTGAAGTATGGGAGTATACGAGTATAGTATACGCACCTACTCCGTCCCCTTTTTTCTCGAGGAATAAAATGATCGACAGTCCGAGTCGGTTAGAAGACGACGCTTGGACTGTGATTTGGTTGTTTCTAGGTTGAAGACTTGGAATATGTCGGTTCCGAGAGAATTGCCAGAAACGAATCGGTTTTAAGACGACGTTCATGTCTCTAGTTTTTTCTCTCCTTAGGAAGCGAGCTTGATATGCATGGCGATCGTTTCTCGATTTTCGGAGAGTTTATATCGGTTTACAAGATCTGGGACAATATATCGAGACAGGAAAAATAACCCAAGACTTAGTTCGCTAGACTATTCACCTAGGTTTTACGTTCCCTAAAGTTCTATGGCAGTCTCAAAGGCGTTTTTATTTCTTAGTAATTTCCTACGAAAACTCCAAGTCTGATTTCAAAAATTTCAAGTCGTAAATACCTTAGTTCTCTCGAAGATGCAGTTTTGTCTCTTCTCAGTTTGGCTTGCTCATTTCCCCTTCCTCTTCTCGTGTATGTTCGCCTTTTTCGATATTGGTGTTTATCCTTTGAAACTTGACATTTATCTTCCGAACTTGATTGTTTTCGTCGTAAGATCTCAACGGAAACTCCGATTGAGACGAAACGAAAAGCGTTTCGATCGGGATTCAAAAGAGAACACAAAGGAGGAGCTTTTTGAGGGCTGACAGGTCGCTATGTAGCGAGCTGGAGGTTTGACAGGTGGACGCAAGCCAAGAAGAGTCCTACTCGTTTTCGTCGTAAAATCTCAACGGAAACTCCGATTGAGATGAAATGAAAAGCGTTACGATGAGGATTCAAAAGAGAACGCAAAGGAGGACCCTTTTTAGGCCTGACAGGTCGCTACGTAGCGAGTGGAGAGTTGGCTTGAGCTTGGTCACTACGTAGCGACCGAGCTGTGTAATCGATTTGTTGCGCTTTCTTTTTCCCCGATTAACCTAGGGGTTTTCTGCGGTTTTCGGGAGAACAAGTTTTACCCTTCCGAAATGTATTCGGAAAACGTGTTTTTTAAAACCCTTACGCATTGAGATTTCTTTTGTTCGGTAATGAGCAAAACTTACGGGGTTTGATAAGATTTATTGTTTCCCTTTATGTTTAAAAAGAGAAATCGCAAGCTCGTTTCATTGCACTTCCTGTGGCGAAAAGTCGCATCAAGGTTTTCGATTTTCTCAAGAACTGTGGCGTTTGCGTAGGCGTTTGCCATAGGCGCAGTGGCGACTGGAGTTTCTTTGTTGCGAACTGCGATTTTCTCTTTAGTATTTCCAGACATTGTTTTGATCAAGCATTTTGCGGCTATGAGTTAGAGTAATCCATACTCCCCCTCCTTCTAGCGCCAAACTGTGGGAACCGAAATTCGCACTGTCGATTTACGTTTAAATTAGGAAACTAGGAAAACCCTAATTTCCCAGATGTCCCGGATCTCTGCGAGAGCCAATGGCAAGTGACCAAATATATGCGGAAATCATGAAAAGATAACAAACGAGTTTAGAGAAAACCGTAGATCTTATTTCTAGTCCGCCTGAGAGCGTTGCGATCATTACAAGAGAGCATAAAAGCTTTGCCCGCAAAGGCTGTCAGCGAGTTACCTAGTTCTAGCGGCCTAAAAGCTCAAACCTAGTTGACTCGCAGCTCGATAACAAAAGACGAAGAAAATACAGAAAATGTTTTTGATTGATTTCGGACTGAACCTTATGAAAGGCTACCTACGTACCCGTTTCGAGGATCAAGCCGATTGTAGTTCAAGAGTGAACCAAGAGATCGAACTGCTTGTGCATGTTCGTCTGGTAATCGGGTGCCAGTCATGGAAACAAAGCATGTCAAGAATAATGCCTCAGAGTTTCTAAGTGCCGAGAGTTCTAAGCCTAAAAAGCATGTCAAGAATAATGCCTCTCGCCTAGAACTCCTTATATACTCGCTCCTAGGTCGGTTTACGCTTTTTTGCTCTTCTGCCCTTAAGCCGTCATAACTTAAAAATGGAGATATTTCGTTTTCTCCTATTTTTCCAATTATCTTCGAATACTTCGTATTTATCCGCGGAAACTTGACATTTATCTTTCCTTGCGAACCAAGCATAAACCTTCCTACGGTTTATGGGATTTTGGTTAAGAAATCGTAAGTGGGTTTCGAGTCACGTCTTAGGTCTCTTTGGGCCGTTGTTTTACTCGAAACGTTTATTACGGCTTCTTTCGATAAAAACGAACTTTCCGAGGTTTTTATCGTAAATTTCGATTGATGACTTCAAATGACGAGAAACATGAAATGGGTTGGCTATGGTCTTCGTGAGATAGCATTAAAGAGTAGACGAGAATGCATGGATTGATGTCGTATCGATTTTTTAAGAAAGCACAGTCGCTACGTAGCGACCGAGTCGTATGCGTGCTCGGTTGCTATGTAGCGACCGAGCCATGTACGTGCTCGGTACGTGCTCGGTCGCTACGTAGCGACCGAGTCGTGTGCGTGCTTGGTCGCTACGTAGCGACCGAGTACGTGCTCGGTCGCTACGTAGCGACCAAGCTTCGGTGAGAGCTCGGTCGCTATGTAGCGAGCGAGCTTCGGTGAGAGCTCGGTCGCTACGTACCGACTGAGCCATGTACGTGCTCGGTCGCTACGTAGCAACCGAGCTTCGGGGAGAGCTCGGTCGCTACGTAGCGACCGAGCTTCTACGTAGCGAACAAGCTTCGGTGAGAGCTCGGTCGCTACGTAGCGACCGAGCTTTGTGGAGAGCTCGGTCGCTACGTAGCGACCGAGCTTCGGGGAGAGCTCGGTCGCTACGTAGCGACCAAGCCATGTACGTGCTCGGTCGCTACATAGCGACTGATCTTCGGGGAGAGCTCGGTTGCTATGTAGCGATCGAGCCGTGTACTTGCTCGGTCACTACGTAGCAACCAAGCTTCGGTGAGAGCTCGATCGCTACGTAGCGACCAGCTTTTGCGCTGGTTGCTACGCGGCAACCTTGTTCGAGTCTTTCTCCGCAAGATTCTTAGTAAAAATAAATATTTTTCTAAGATTTGTTTTTCGTAAAAACGTTCATGCCGATTTTTACGGACTTTCAGACATTTGATTAGAATGACAAAGAAGTTGTCATATTCCTAAACATGAAAACTGGGATCACCTTATTTGAAAGTGGGATAACTTCTTCATCCTAACTCCTATGAGATTTATTCAACTTCCTAGGGATTCTCCACTACGTTATGTATCCAAATACAACTTCTTACGTCGAGATTCATCCTGGTTTGATTAGAATGACAAAGAAGTTGTCATATTCCCAAACAGGGAAACTGGGATCACCTGATTTGAAAGTGGGATAACTTCTGCATCCTAACTCCTATGAGATTTATTCAACTTCGTGGATATTCTCCACTACTTTATGTATCAAAATACAGCTTCTCACATCGCGATTCAGCCTGGTTTGATTAGAATGATAAAGAAGTTGTCATATTCCCAAACAGGAAAACTAGGATCACCTGATTTGAAAGTGGGATAAGTTCTTCATCCTAACTCCTCTGAGATTTATTCAACTTCCTGGTGATTCTCCACTACTTTTTGGATCCAAATACTGCTTCTCACATCGTGATTCATCCTGGTTTAATTAAAATGACAAAGAAGTAGTCATATTCCTAAACAGGAAAAATGGGATCACCTGATTTGAAAGTGGGATAACTTCGTCATCCTAACTCCTATGAGATTTATTCAACTTCGTGGATATTATCCACTACTTTATGTATAAAAATACAGCTTCTCACATCGCGATTCATCCTGGTTTGATTAGAATGACGAAGAAGTTGTCATATTTCCAAATAAGAAAACTGGGATCAACTGATTTGATTGTGAGATAACTTCCTCATCCTAACTCCTATGAGATTTATTAAACTTTCTGGTGATTCTCCACTACTTTAAGAATCCAAATACAACTTCTCATATTGCGATTCATCCTGGTTTTATTAGAATGACAAAGAAGTTGTCATATTCCCAAATAGGCAAACTGGGATCACCTGATTTGAAAGTGGGATAACTTCTTCATCCTAACTCCTATCAGATGTATTCAACTTCCAGGTGATTCTCCACTACTTTAAGAATCCAAATTCAACTTCTCAGATTGCGATTCATCTTGGTTTGATTAGAATGACAAAGAAGTTTTCATATTCCCAAATAGGAAAACTAGGATCACCTGATTTGAAAGTGGGATAACTTCTTCATCCTAACTCCTATCAGATTTATTCAACTTCCTGGTGATTCTCAACTACTTTATGGATCCAAATACAGCACCTCACATCGTGATTAGAATGACAAAGAAGTTGTCATATTCTCAAAAAAGAAAACTGGGATCACCTGAATTGAAAGTGGGATAACTTCTTTATCCTAACTCCTATGAGATTTATTCAACTTCTTGGATATTCTCCACTACTTTATGTATCAAAATACAGCTTTTCACATCGCGATTCATCCTAGTTTGATTAGAATGACGAAAAAATTGTCATATTCCCAAACAAGAAAACTAGGATCACCTTATTTGAAAGTGGGATCCTGGTTTGATTAGAACGACAAAGAAGTTGTCATATTTCCAAACAGGAAAACTAGGATCACCTGATTTGAAAGTGGGATAACTTCTTCATCCAAACTCCTAATAGATTTATTCAACTGCCTGGTAATTCTCCACTACTTTATGTATCCAAATACAGATTTTCAGATCGCGATTCATCCTGGTTTGATTATAATGACAGAGAAGTTGTCATATTCCCAAACAGGAAAATTGGGATCACCTGATTTAAAAGTGGGATAATTCTTCATCATAACTCCTATGAGATTTATTCAACTTCCTATTGATTCTCCACAACCTTATGTATCCAAATACAGCTTCTCATATTGCGATTCATCCTGGTTTGATTAGAATGACGAAGAAGTTTTCATATTTCCAAATAGGAAAACTGGGATCAACTGATTTGAAAGTGAGATAACTTCCTCATCCTAACTCATATGAGATTTATTCAACTTTCTGGTGATTCTCCACTACTTTAAGAATCCAAATTCAACTTCTCAGATTGCGATTCATCTTGGTTTGATTAGAATGACAAAGAAGTTGTCATATTCCCAAATAGGAAAACTAGGATCACCTGATTTGAAAGTGGGATAACTTCTTCATCCTAACTCCTATCAGATTTATTCAACTTCCTGGTGATTCTCAACTACTTTATGGATCCAAATACAGCACCTCACATCGTGATTCATCTTGGTTTGATTAGAATGACAAAGAAGTTGTCATATTCTCAAAAAAGAAAACTGGGATCACCTGAATTGAAAGTGGGATAACTTCTTTATCCTAACTCCTATGAGATTTATTCAAGTTCCTGGATATTCTCCACTACTTTATGTATCAAAATACAGCTTTTCACATCGCGATTCATCCTAGTTTGATTAGAATGACGAAAAAATTGTCATATTCCCAAACAAGAAAACTAGGATCACCTGATTTGAAAGTGGGATAACTTCTTCATCCTAACTCCTATGAGAATTATTCAACTTCATGGTGATTCTCCACTACTTTATGGTTCCAAAGACAGCTTCTCACATCGCGATTTATCCTGGTTTGATTAGAATTACAAAGAAGTTGTCATATTCCTAAACAGTAAAACTGGGATCACCTTATTTGAAAGTGGGATAACTTCGCCATCTTAACTCATATGAGATTTATTCAACCTCATGGATAATCTCCACTACTTTATGTATAAAAATACAGCTTCTCACATCGCGATTCATCCTGGTTTGATTAGAATGACGAAGAAGTTTTCATATTTCCAATTAGGAAAACTGGGATCAACTGATTTGAAAGTGAGATAACTTCCTCATCCTAACTCATATGAGATTTATTCAACTTTCTAGTGATTCTCCACTACTTTAAGAATCGAAATTCAACTTCTCAGATTGCGATTCATCCTGGTTTGATTAGAATGACAAAGAAGTTGTCATATTCCCAAATAGGAAAACAAGGATCACCTGATTTGAAAGTGGGATAACTTCTTCATCCTAACTCCTATCAGATTTATTCAACTTCCTGGTGATTCTCAACTACTTTATGGATCCAAATACAGCACCTCACATCGTGATTCATCTTGGTTTGATTAGAATGACAAAGAAGTTGTCATATTCTCAAAAAAGAAAACTGGGATCACCTGAAATGAAAGTGGGATAACTTCTTTATCCTAACTCCTATGAGATTTATTCAACTTCTTGGATATTCTCCACTACTTTATGTATCAAAATACAGCTTTTCACATCGCGATTCATCCTAGTTTGATTAGAATGACGAAAAAATTGTCATATTCCCAAACAAGAAAACTAGGATCACCTTATTTGAAAGTGGGATCCTGGTTTGATTAGAACGACAAAGAAGTTGTCATATTTCCAAACAGGAAAACTAGGATCACCTGATTTGAAAGTGGGATAACTTCTTCATCCAAACTCCTAATAGATTTATTCAACTGCCTGGTAATTCTCCACTACTTTATGTATCCAAATACAGATTTTCAGATCGCGATTCATCCTGGTTTGATTATAATGACAGAGAAATTGTCATATTCCCAAACAGGAAAATTGGGATCACCTGATTAAAAGTGGGATAATTCTTCATCATAACTCCTATGAGATTTATTCAACTTCCTATTGATTCTCCACAACCTTATGTATCCAAATACAGCTTCTCATATTGCGATTCATCCTGGTTTGATTAGAATGACGAAGAAGTTTTCATATTTCCAAATAGGAAAACTGGGATCAACTGATTTGAAAGTGAGATAACTTCCTCATCCTAACTCATATGAGATTTATTCAACTTTCTGGTGATTCTCCACTACTCTAAGAATCCAAATTCAACTTCTCAGATTGCGATTCATCTTGGTTTGATTAGAATGACAAAGAAGTTGTCATATTCCCAAATAGGAAAACTAGGATCACCTGATTTGAAAGTGGGATAACTTCTTCATGCTAACTCCTATCAGATTTATTCAACTTCCTGGTGATTCTCAACTACTTTATGGATCCAAATACAGCACCTCGCATCGTGATTCATCTTGGTTTGATTAGAATGACAAAGAAGTTGTCATATTCTCAAAAAAGAAAACTGGGATCACCTGAATTGAAAGTGGGATAACTTCTTTATCCTAACTCCTATGAGATTTATTCAAGTTCCTGGATATTCTCCACTACTTTATGTATCAAAATACAGCTTTTCACATCGCGATTCATCCTAGTTTGATTAGAATGACGAAAAAATTGTCATATTCCCAAACAAGAAAACTAGGATCACCTGATTTGAAAGTGGGATAACTTCTTCATCCTAACTCCTATGAGAATTATTCAACTTCATGGTGATTCTCCACTACTTTATGGTTCCAAAGACAGCTTCTCACATCGCGATTTATCCTGGTTTGATTAGAATTACAAAGAAGTTGTCATATTCCTAAACAGTAAAACTGGGATCACCTTATTTGAAAGTGGGATAACTTCGCCATCTTAACTCATATGAGATTTATTCAACCTCATGGATAATCTCCACTACTTTATGTATAAAAATACAGCTTCTCACATCGCGATTCATCCTGGTTTGATTAGAATGACGAAGAAGTTTTCATATTTCCAATTAGGAAAACTGGGATCAACTGATTTGAAAGTGAGATAACTTCCTCATCCTAACTCATATGAGATTTATTCAACTTTCTAGTGATTCTCCACTACTTTAAGAATCGAAATTCAACTTCTCAGATTGCGATTCATCCTGGTTTGATTAGAATGACAAAGAAGTTGTCATATTCCCAAATAGGAAAACAAGGATCACCTGATTTGAAAGTGGGATAACTTCTTCATCCTAACTCCTATCAGATTTATTCAACTTCCTGGTGATTCTCAACTACTTTATGGATCCAAATACAGCACCTCACATCGTGATTCATCTTGGTTTGATTAGAATGACAAAGAAGTTGTCATATTCTCAAAAAAGAAAACTGGGATCACCTGAATTGAAAGTGGGATAACTTCTTTATCCTAACTCCTATGAGATTTATTCAACTTCTTGGATATTCTCCACTACTTTATGTATCAAAATACAGCTTTTCACATCGCGATTCATCCTAGTTTGATTAGAATGACGAAAAAATTGTCATATTCCCAAACAAGAAAACTAGGATCACCTTATTTGAAAGTGGGATCCTGGTTTGATTAGAACGACAAAGAAGTTGTCATATTTCCAAACAGGAAAACTAGGATCACCTGATTTGAAAGTGGGATAACTTCTTCATCCAAACTCCTAATAGATTTATTCAACTGCCTGGTATTCTCCACTACTTTATGTATCCAAATACAGATTTTCAGATCGCGATTCATCCTGGTTTGATTATAATGACAGAGAAGTTGTCATATTCCCAAACAGGAAAATTGGGATCACCTGATTTAAAAGTGGGATAATTCTTCATCATAACTCCTATGAGATTTATTCAACTTCCTATTGATTCTCCACAACCTTATGTATCCAAATACAGCTTCTCATATTGCGATTCATCCTGGTTTGATTAGAATGACGAAGAAGTTTTCATATTTCCAAATAGGAAAACTGGGATCAACTGATTTGAAAGTGAGATAACTTCCTCATCCTAACTCATATGAGATTTATTCAACTTTCTGGTGATTCTCCACTACTTTAAGAATCCAAATTCAACTTCTCAGATTGCGATTCATCTTGGTTTGATTAGAATGACAAAGAAGTTGTCATATTCCCAAATAGGAAAACTAGGATCACCTGATTTGAAAGTGGGATAACTTCTTCATCCTAACTCCTATCAGATTTATTCAACTTCCTGGTGATTCTCAACTACTTTATGGATCCAAATACAGCACCTCACATCGTGATTCATCTTGGTTTGATTAGAATGACAAAGAAGTTGTCATATTCTCAAAAAAGAAAACTGGGATCACCTGAATTGAAAGTGGGATAACTTCTTTATCCTAACTCCTATGAGATTTATTCAAGTTCCTGGATATTCTCCACTACTTTATGTATCAAAATACAGCTTTTCACATCGCGATTCATCCTAGTTTGATTAGAATGACGAAAAAATTGTCATATTCCCAAACAAGAAAACTAGGATCACCTTATTTGAAAGTGGGATTCTCCACTACTTATTCATCCTAACTCCTATGAGATTTATTCAACTTCATGGTGATTCTCCACTACTTTATGGTTCCAAAGACAGCTTCTCACATCGCGATTTATCCTGGTTTGATTAGAATTACAAAGAAGTTGTCATATTCCTAAACAGGAAAACTGGGATCACCTTATTTGAAAGTGGGATAACTTCTTCATCTTAACTCCTATGAGATTTATTCAACTTCCTGGTGATTCTCCACTACTTTACGTATCCAAAGATAGCATTTCACATCGTGATTCGTCCTGGTTTGATTAGAATGACGAAGAAGTTGTCATATTCCCAATTAGGAAAAATGGGATCGCCTGATTTAAAAGTGGGATAACTTCTTCATCCTAATTCCTATTTGATTTATTCAACTTCCTGGCTATTCTCCACTACGTTATTTATCAAAATACTGCTTCTCAAATCGCGATTCATCCTGTTTTGATTAGAATGACAAAGAAGTTGTCATATTTCGAAATAGGAAAACTGGGATCAACGGAATTGAAAGTGGAATAACTTATTCATCCTAACTCCTATGAGATTTATTCAACTTCCTGGTTATTATCCACTACATTATGTATCCAAATACAGCTTCTCACATCGTGATTCATCCTGGTTAGATTAGATTGAAAAAGAAGTTGTCATATTCCCAAACAGGAAAATTGAGATCACATGATTTGAAAGTGGGATAACTTCTTCATCCTAACTCCTATGAGATTTATTCAACTTCCTGGTGATTCTCCACTACTTTATAGATCCAAATACCGCTTCTCACATCGTGATTCATCCTGGTTTAATTAAAATGACAAAGAAGTTGTCATATTCCCAAACAAGAAAACTGGGATCACCTGATTTGAAAGTGGGATAACTTCTTCATCCTAACTCCTGTGAGATTTATTCAACTTCATGGATATTCTCCACTACTTTATGTATCCAAATACAGTTTCTCACATCGCGATTCATCCTGGTTAGATTAGAATGAAAAAGAAGTTGTCATATTTCCGAAAAAGAAAACTGGGATCAACTGATTTGAAAGTGAGATAACTTCCTCATCCTGACTCCTATGAGATTTATTAAACTTTCTTGTGATTCTCCACAACTTTAAGAATCCAAATACAACTTCTCAGATAGCGATTCATCCTGGTTTTATTAGAATGACAAAGAAGTTGTCATATTCCCAAATAGGCAAACTGGGATCACCTGATTTGAAAGTGGGATAACTTCTTCATCCTAACTCCTATCAGATGTATTCAACTTCCAGGTGATTCTCCACTACTTTATGGATCCAAATACAGCACCTCCGATCGCGATTCATCCTGGTTTGATTAGAATGACGAAGAAGTTGTCATATTCCCAAACAAGAAAACTGGGATCACCTGATTTGAAAGTGGGATAACTTCATCATCTTAACTCCAATGAGATTTATTCAACTTCCTAGTGATTCTCTACTACTTTATGTATCTAAATACAGCTTCTCAAATCGCGATTCATCCTGGTTTGATTAGAAGGACAAAGAAGTTGTCATATTTCCAAACAGGAAAACTAGGATCACTTGATTTGAAAGTGGGATAACTTCTTCATCCAAACTCCTAATAGATTTATTCAACTGCCTGGTAATTCTCCACTACTTAATGTATCCAAATACAGATTTTCAGATCGCGATTCATCCTGGTTTGATTATAACGACAGAGAAGTTGTCATATTCCCAAACAGGAAAATTGGGATCACCTGATTTAAAAGTGGGATAATTCTTCATCATAACTCCTATGAGATTTATTCAACTTCCTGTTGAATCTCCAGTACCTTATGTATCCAAATACAGCTTCTCACATCGCGATTCATCCTGGTTTGATTAGAATGACGAAGAAGTTTTCATATTTCCAAATAGGAAAACTGGGATCAACTGATTTGAAAGTGAGATAACTTCCTCATCCTAACTCATATGAGATTTATTCAACTTTCTGGTGATTCTCCACTACTTTAAGAATCCAAATTCAACTTCTCAGATTGCGATTCATCCTGGTTTGATTAGAATGACAAAGAAGTTGTCATATTCCCAATAGGAAAACTAGGATCACCTGATTTGAAAGTGGGATAACTTCTTCATCCTAACTCCTATCAGATTTATTCAACTTCCTGGTGAATCTCAACTACTTTATGGATCCAAATACAACACCTCGCATCGTGATTCATCTTGGTTTGATTAGAATGACAAAGAAGTTGTCATATTCTCAAAAAAGAAAACTGGGATCACCTGAATTGAGAGTGGGATAACTTCTTTATCCTAACTCCTATGAGATTTATTCAACTTCCTGGATATTCTCCACTACTTTATGTATCAAAATACAGCTTTTCACATCGCGATTCATCCTAGTTTGATTAGAATGACGAAAAAATTGTCATATTCCCAAACAAGAAAACTAGGATCACCTGATTTGAAAGTGGGATAACTTCTTCATCCTAACTCCTATGAGAATTATTCAACTTCATGGTGATTCTCCACTACTTTATGGTTCCAAAGACAGCTTCTCACATCGCGATTTATCCTGGTTTGATTAGAATTACAAAGAAGTTGTCATATTCCTAAACAGTAAAACTGGGATCACCTTATTTGAAAGTGGGATAACTTCGCCATCTTAACTCATATGAGATTTATTCAACCTCATGGATAATCTCCACTACTTTATGTATAACAATACAGCTTCTCACATCGCGATTCATCCTGGTTTGATTAGAATGACGAAGAAGTTTTCATATTTCCAATTAGGAAAACTGGGATCAACTGATTTGAAAGTGAGATAACTTCCTCATCCTAACTCATATGAGATTTATTCAACTTTCTAGTGATTCTCCACTACTTTAAGAATCGAAATTCAACTTCTCAGATTGCGATTCATCCTGGTTTGATTAGAATGACAAAGAAGTTGTCATATTCCCAAATAGGAAAACAAGGATCACCTGATTTGAAAGTGGGATAACTTCTTCATCCTAACTCCTATCAGATTTATTCAACTTCCTGGTGATTCTCAACTACTTTATGGATCCAAATACAGCACCTCACATCGTGATTCATCTTGGTTTGATTAGAATGACAAAGAAGTTGTCATATTCTCAAAAAAGAAAACTGGGATCACCTGAATTGAAAGTGGGATAACTTCTTTATCCTAACTCCTATGAGATTTATTCAACTTCTTGGATATTCTCCACTACTTTATGTATCAAAATACAGCTTTTCACATCGCGATTCATCCTAGTTTGATTAGAATGACGAAAAAATTGTCATATTCCCAAACAAGAAAACTAGGATCACCTTATTTGAAAGTGGGATCCTGGTTTGATTAGAACGACAAAGAAGTTGTCATATTTCCAAACAGGAAAACTAGGATCACCTGATTTGAAAGTGGGATAACTTCTTCATCCAAACTCCTAATAGATTTATTCAACTGCCTGGTAATTCTCCACTACTTTATGTATCCAAATACAGATTTTCAGATCGCGATTCATCCTGGTTTGATTATAATGACAGAGAAGTTGTCATATTCCCAAACAGGAAAATTGGGATCACCTGATTTAAAAGTGGGATAATTCTTCATCATAACTCCTATGAGATTTATTCAACTTCCTATTGATTCTCCACAACCTTATGTATCCAAATACAGCTTCTCATATTGCGATTCATCCTGGTTGATTAGAATGACGAAGAAGTTTTCATATTTCCAAATAGGAAAACTGGGATCAACTGATTTGAAAGTGAGATAACTTCCTCATCCTAACTCATATGAGATTTATTCAACTTTCTGGTGATTCTCCACTACTTTAAGAATCCAAATTCAACTTCTCAGATTGCGATTCATCTTGGTTTGATTAGAATGACAAAGAAGTTGTCATATTCCCAAATAGGAAAACTAGGATCACCTGATTTGAAAGTGGGATAACTTCTTCATCCTAACTCCTATCAGATTTATTCAACTTCCTGGTGATTCTCAACTACTTTATGGATCCAAATACAGCACCTCACATCGTGATTCATCTTGGTTTGATTAGAATGACAAAGAAGTTGTCATATTCTCAAAAAAGAAAACTGGGATCACCTGAATTGAAAGTGGGATAACTTCTTTATCCTAACTCCTACGAGATTTATTCAAGTTCCTGGATATTCTCCACTACTTTATGTATCAAAATACAGCTTTTCACATCGCGATTCATCCTAGTTTGATTAGAATGACGAAAAAATTGTCATATTCCCAAACAAGAAAACTAGGATCACCTTATTTGAAAGTGGGATTCTCCACTACTTATTCATCCTAACTCCTATGAGATTTATTCAACTTCATGGTGATTCTCCACTACTTTATGGTTCCAAAGACAGCTTCTCACATCGCGATTTATCCTGGTTTGATTAGAATTACAAAGAAGTTGTCATATTCCTAAACAGGAAAACTGGGATCACCTTATTTGAAAGTGGGATAACTTCTTCATCTTAACTCCTATGAGATTTATTCAACTTCCTGGTGATTCTCCACTACTTTACGTATCCAAAGATAGCATTTCACATCGTGATTCGTCCTGGTTTGATTAGAATGACGAAGAAGTTGTCATATTCCCAATTAGGAAAAATGGGATCGCCTGATTTAAAAGTGGGATAACTTCTTCATCCTAATTCCTATTTGATTTATTCAACTTCCTGGCTATTCTCCACTACGTTATTTATCAAAATACTGCTTCTCAAATCGCGATTCATCCTGTTTTGATTAGAATGACAAAGAAGTTGTCATATTTCGAAATAGGAAAACTGGGATCAACGGAATTGAAAGTGGAATAACTTATTCATCCTAACTCCTATGAGATTTATTCAACTTCCTGGTTATTATCCACTACATTATGTATCCAAATACAGCTTCTCACATCGTGATTCATCCTGGTTAGATTAGATTGAAAAAGAAGTTGTCATATTCCTAAACAGGAAAATTGAGATCACATGATTTGAAAGTGGGATAACTTCTTCATCCTAACTCCTATGAGATTTATTCAACTTCCTGGTGATTCTCCACTACTTTATGGATCCAAATACCGCTTCTCACATCGTGATTCATCCTGGTTTAATTAAAATGACAAAGAAGTTGTCATATTCCCAAACAAGAAAACTGGGATCACCTGATTTGAAAGTGGGATAACTTCTTCATCCTAACTCCTGTGAGATTTATTCAACTTCATGGATATTCTCCACTACTTTATGTATCCAAATACAGTTTCTCACATCGCGATTCATCCTGGTTAGATTAGAATGAAAAGAAGTTGTCATATTTCCGAAAAAGAAAACTGGGATCAACTGATTTGAAAGTGAGATAACTTCCTCATCCTGACTCCTATGAGATTTATTAAACTTTCTTGTGATTCTCCACAACTTTAAGAATCCAAATACAACTTCTTAGATAGCGATTCATCCTGGTTTTATTAGAATGACAAAGAAGTTGTCATATTCCCAAATAGGCAAACTGGGATCACCTGATTTGAAAGTGGGATAACTTCTTCATCCTAACTCCTATCAGATGTATTCAACTTCCAGGTGATTCTCCACTACTTTATGGATCCAAATACAGCACCTCCCATCGCGATTCATCCTGGTTGATTAGAATGACGAAGAAGTTGTCATATTCCCAAACAAGAAAACTGGGATCACCTGATTTGAAAGTGGGATAACTTCATCATCTTAACTCCAATGAGATTTATTCAACTTCCTAGTGATTCTCTACTACTTTATGTATCTAAATACAGCTTCTCAAATCGCGATTCATCCTGGTTTGATTAGAAGGACAAAGAAGTTGTCATATTTCCAAACAGGAAAACTAGGATCACTTGATTTGAAAGTGGGATAACTTCTTCATCCAAACTCCTAATAGATTTATTCAACTGCCTGGTAATTCTCCACTACTTAATGTATCCAAATACAGATTTTCAGATCGCGATTCATCCTGGTTTGATTATAACGACAGAGAAGTTGTCATATTCCCAAACAGGAAAATTGGGATCACCTGATTTAAAAGTGGGATAATTCTTCATCATAACTCCTATGAGATTTATTCAACTTCCTGTTGAATCTCCAGTACCTTATGTATCCAAATACAGCTTCTCACATCGCGATTCATCCTGGTTTGATTAGAATGACGAAGAAGTTTTCATATTTCCAAATAGGAAAACTGGGATCAACTGATTTGAAAGTGAGATAACTTCCTCATCCTAACTCATATGAGATTTATTCAACTTTCTGGTGATTCTCCACTACTTTAAGAATCCAAATTCAACTTCTCAGATTGCGATTCATCCTGGTTTGATTAGAATGACAAAGAAGTTGTCATATTCCCAAATAGGAAAACTAGGATCACCTGATTTGAAAGTGGGATAACTTCTTCATCCTAACTCCTATCAGATTTATTCAACTTCCTGGTGAATCTCAACTACTTTATGGATCCAAATACAACACCTCGCATCGTGATTCATCTTGGTTTGATTAGAATGACAAAGAAGTTGTCATATTCTCAAAAAAGAAAACTGGGATCACCTGAATTGAGAGTGGGATAACTTCTTTATCCTAACTCCTATGAGATTTATTCAACTTCCTGGATATTCTCCACTACTTTATGTATCAAAATACAGCTTTTCACATCGCGATTCATCCTAGTTTGATTAGAATGACGAAAAAATTGTCATATTCCCAAACAAGAAAACTAGGATCACCTGATTTGAAAGTGGGATAACTTCTTCATCCTAACTCCTATGAGAATTATTCAACTTCATGGTGATTCTCCACTACTTTATGGTTCCAAAGACAGCTTCTCACATCACGATTTATCCTGGTTTGATTAGAATTACAAAGAAGTTGTCATATTCCTAAACAGTAAAACTGGGATCACCTTATTTGAAAGTGGGATAACTTCGCCATCTTAACTCATATGAGATTTATTCAACCTCATGGATAATCTCCACTACTTTTTGTATAAAAATACAGCTTCTCACATCGCGATTCATCCTGGTTTGATTAGAATGACGAAGAAGTTTCATATTTCCAATTAGGAAAACTGGGATCAACTGATTTGAAAGTGAGATAACTTCCTCATCCTAACTCATATGAGATTTATTCAACTTTCTAGTGATTCTCCACTACTTTAAGAATCGAAATTCAACTTCTCAGATTGCGATTCATCCTGGTTTGATTAGAATGACAAAGAAGTTGTCATATTCCCAAATAGGAAAACTAGGATCACCTGATTTGAAAGTGGGATAACTTCTTCATCCTAACTCCTATCAGATGTATTCAACTTCCTGGTGATTCTCCACTACTTTATGGATCCAAATACAGCACCTCACATCGTGATTCATCTTGGTTTGATTAGAATGACAAAGAAGTTGTCATATTCTCAAAAAAGAAAACTGGGATCACCTGAATTGAAAGTGGGATAACTTCTTTATCCTAACTCCTATGAGATATATTTAACTTCTTGGTGATTATTCACTACTTTATTGATCCAAATACAGCACCTCACATCGCGACACATCTTGGTTTGATTAGAATGACAAAGAAGTTGTCATATTCTAAAAAAAAAAAACTAGGATCACTTGATTTGAATGTGGGATAACTTCTTCATCCTAACTCCTATGAGATTTACTCAACTTCCTGGTGATTATCCACTATTTATGGATCCAAATACCGCTTCTCACATCGTGATTCATCCTGGTTTAATTAGAATGACAAAGAAGTAGTCATATTTCCAAACAGTAAATTGAGATCACCTGATTTGAAAGTGGGATAACTTCTCCATTCTAACTCCTATAAGATTTATTCAACTTCCTGGTAATTCTCCACTACTTTATGTATCCAAATACAGCTTCTCACAACGCGTTTCATCCTGGTTAGAATAGAATGAAAAAGAAGTTGTCATATTCCCAAACAGGAAAACTGGGATCAGCTGATTTGAAAGTAGGATAACTTCTTCATCATAACTCCTATCAGATATATTCAACTTCCTGGTGATTCTCCAGTACTTTATGGATCCAGGTACAGCTTCTCACATCGCGATTCATCTTGGTTTGATTAGAATGACAAAGAATTTGTTATATTCCCAAAAATAAATGTGGGATCACCTGATTTGAAGGTGAGATAACTTCTTCATCCTAACTCTTATGAGATTTATTCAACTTCATGGTGATTCTCCACTACTTTATGGATCCAAATACAGCTTCTCACATCGGGATTCATCCTAGTTTGATTAGAATGAGAAAGAAGTTGTCATATTCCCAAACAGGAAAACTGGGATCACCGGATTTGAAAGTGGGATAACTTTTTCATCATAACTCCTATCAAATTTATTCAACTTCCTAGTGATTCTCCACTACTTTATGGATCCAAATACAGCTTCTCACATCGGGATTCATCCTGGTTTGATTAGAATGAGAAAGAAGTTGTCACATTCCCAAACAGGAAAACTGGGATAACCTGATTTGAAAGTGGATAACTTCTTCATCCTAACTCCTATCAGATTTATTCAACTTCCTGGATATTCTCCACTACTTTATGTATCAAAATACAGCTTCTCAGATCGCGATTCATCCTGGTTTAATTAGAATGACAAAGAAGTTGTCATATACCCAAACAGGAAAATTAGGATCACCTGATTTGAAAGTGGGATAAGTTCTCCATCCTAACTCCTATGAGATTTATTCAACTTCCTAGTGATTCTTCACTACTTTATTGATCCAAATACCGCTTCTCACATCGTGATTCATCCTGGTTTAATTAGAATGACAAAGAAGTAGTCATATTCCAAAACAGGAAAACTGGGATCACCTGATTTGAAAGTGGGATAACTTTTTCATCCTAACTCCTATGAGATTTATTCAACTTCATGGATATTCTTCACTACTTTATGTCTAAAAATAAAGCTTCTCACATCGCGATTCATCCTGGTTTGATTAGAATGACGAAGAAGTTGTCATATTTCCAAATAGGATAACTGGGATCAACTAATTTGAAAGTGAGATAACTTTCTCATCCGAACTCCTATGAGATTTATTCAACTTTCTGGTGATTCTCCACAACTTTAAGAATCCAAATTTAACTCCTCAGAATGCAATTCATCCTGGTTTGATTAGAATGACAAAGAAGTTGTCATATTCCCAAATTGGAAAACTGGGATCACCTGATTTGAAAGTGGGATAACTTCTTCATCCTAACTCCTATCAGATTTATTCATTTTCCTTGTGATTCTCCACTACTTTATGGATCCAAATACAGCACCTCACATCGCGATTCAACTTGGTTTGATTAGAATGACAAAGAAGTTGTCATATTCTCAAAAACAAAAAATGGGATCACCTGATTTGAAAGTGGGATAACTTCTTCATCCTAACTCTTATGAGATTTATTCAACTTCATGGTGATTCTTCACTACTTTATGTATCAAAATACAGCTTCTCAGATCGCGATTCATCCTGGTTTAGTTAGAATGACAAAGAAGTTGTCATATTCCCAAACAGGAAAACTGGGATCACCTGATTTGAAAGTGGGATAACTTCTTCATCATAACTCCTATCAGATTTATTCAACTTCCTGGTGATTCTCCACTACTTCATGGATCCAAAGACAGCTTCTCACATCGCGATTTATCCTGGTTTGATTAGAATGACAAAGAAGTTGTCATATTCCTAAACAGGAAAACTGAGATCACCTGATTTGAAAGTGGGATAACTTCTTCATCCTAACTCCTATGAGATTTATTCAACCTCCTGGTGATTCTCCACTACTTTACGTATCCAAAGACAGCATTTCACATCATGATTCGTCCTGGTTTGATTAGAATGACGAAGCAGTTGTCATATTCCCAATTAAGAAAAATGGGATCACCTGATTTAAAAGTAGGATAACGTGTTCATCTTAATTCCGATGAGATTTATTCAACTTCCTAGATATTCTCCACTACGTTATGTATCAAAATACAGCTTCTCAAATCGCGATTCATCCTGGTTTGATTAGAATTACAAAGAAGTTGTCATATTCCCAAATAGGAAAACTGGGATCATCTGATTTGAAAGTGAGATAACTTCTTCATCTTAACTCCTATGAGATTTATTCAACTTCATGGTGATTCTTCACTACTTTATTTATCAAAATACAGCTTCTCATATCGCGATTCATCCTGGTTTAATTTGAATGACAAAGAAGTTGCCATATTCCCAAACAGGAAAACTGGGATCACCTGATTTGAAAGTGAGATAACTTCCTCATCCTAACTCCTATGAAATTTATTCAACTTTCTGGTGATTCTCCACTACTTTAAGAATCTAAATTCAACTTCTCAGATTACGATTCATCCTGGTTTGATTAGAATGACAAAGAAGTTGTCATATTCCCAAATAGGAAAACTGGGATTACCTGATTTTAAAGTGGGATAACTTCTTCATCCTAACTCCTATCAGATTTATTCAACTTCCTGGTGATTCTCCACTACTTTATGGATTCAAATACAGCACCTCACACCGCGATTCATCTAGGTTTGATTAGAATGACAAAGAAGTTGTCATATTCTCAAAAAAGAAAACTGGGATCACACTACAAGAAAACATAATCTTAACGAGGGCAGTTTTCCTTGTGACTTCGTCGTAAAAGAGGCTTTACGACGAAATAGCGAGGAAACACGTTTGCTCGTTACTCATCCGTCGTAACACATATTTCCTCGCCAATTCATCGTAACTTAGCGAGGACAATATTTCATCGTAAATAAGAAGCACATCATTTCGTCGTAAAGACCACGTAAATATTCCACGTAAGGAGGTTGCTATATTTCCTCGTAAATAGCTCGAAACGAGTTTCTCGTAAACTACACGTAAACACCTTGAAAGTGTTTCCTCGCAAAATGCACGTAACTACCACGAAAGTATTTCCTCGTAAAATATTCGTTTATCTTTCCTCGTCATTTCCTCGTAAATGTTTTCTCGTAAAATACTCGTTTATTATTTCTCGTCATTTCCTCGTAAGGTTTCCACGTAAATAGGTCGTACATTAGCTAGGAATTTACTTAGTTTTTATTATTTTACAGAATTTAAAAATATAATTAAAAAATATAATTAAAATACTTAAAATTATTTAATTTATTAATAAAATTATAATTTAAAATAAAAATAAATCAATACCAAAATATTTTATATATAAATAAGTTTTAAATTTATAATACAACAACCGGAAAAAAAAAAGAACTAAGGGTCGTTCATCGCCTGGTAGAATTCATCACTTCTCCTCACAACATCCGTCTCGTTATGTATGTCGGATGACTCACCTCGAATGGGATGTTGTTGTCGCATGTTCCTCAACATGGACTCCCATTCCAGATTTGTGGCTGCTATAACGTCCAAGAAGCCCTCGACTCCACCCATACGAGATTTTGTCGCGGCCAACTCGTTACGCAGCTCAGTGACTTCATCATCCCATCGCTGACCATAAGACGATGTCGCTCTCGGAACATCATTGACGGAACCAATCCCCAACGTCCGTCCTTTTTTTTTAGGGACAACCTTAAAAACAAAAAAATAAATATTGTTAGTAAAAATTTAAAGTTATATTAAATGAATAATAAAAAATAAATATTTTTGAAAATTTACCTCCTCGTAAATCTTATCCACTTCAAGTGTGGATAAGGTGACGGGTAATCCGTCGGTAGACTGCTGGGTCAGCTGGGTCTGGCGGTCTTCAACCCGAGCAACCACGTCGTTGTAGATTTGCTCGGACTTGCCATCTACAAATACGCCCGCCTTGTTCTTGTGGGTCCTCTCGTAAAGTTCCATAAGAGACGGGAGATGTCCCGTCTCTTTGGCCTAAAAAACATTTAAGAAAGTTAGAATAAAAATAAATATATTAAAAAATTTATTTAATAAAATATTTAATTACCATTTCCAAACGGACACCGGCGTGGAGTTTTTGGCCCATAGTGTGAAGCATCGGCCCGTTTCCGTGCTCATCAACCGTGTTACGGGAGTTAGAGCAAGACTGGGCGATTCTAATGGAATCAGGAAGACGCCAATAACGGATGAGGCCATCCCACACATCCGTGGTGAGCTCAGCGGGTTTGCCACACTCATACCCCTTCACGATCCAGTCACCCTTCCAGTTGGAGACGGTGTACAACAAGCGAACTTTCTCCTTCGCTTTAAACTTCTTCCTCACCCTCTCAGTGTTCCCCAAGGCCCAATTATATTTTTGCTGTTGGAAAAAATAAATTAACAATTAGTTTTTTAGAAAGTATATATATAAATCATGAAAAAAATAAAGTATATATAATTAATTAATAGAAACTTACAGCGTAAATTTTGATCCCCGTCTTTCTGACGTAGTGAGGTGTCTTACTCTAGTTCGGATGTGCCATGGAGAAGTAACCTTTGATCGTGTCGGTTACGTCCGATGCAAGACATCCGTCAACCCCCCACCTGGAAAATACAAATTTAAAATATAATTATTTTTTAATGTCATAGAAGAATTTTAAACGAATTAAAAAAAAATTAATGCAACATACCACAAAGTTCCGTCCGGTCGGTCGGGGTCGATGACTGGTAAACCTTCTCTGCCTGGCAGACGGAGAATGTCCTCTACAGTGTACTGCGAGTAAGGAGCACTCGGAGGCACCATCCAATCGGGATGAATATCGGCGGCCATCGGAGGTGCCATCGTAGGAGGCACAGGAGGAGGCATCGTCGGATGAGCCATCGGGGAAGGCACATGAGGAGCCGATGGTGCACTAGAAGAAGTAGACCCAGAGACTCTCTGAGTGTACTGAGTCTCGGGGACAGTCTCCTAACCCGACGAACCGGGAGCTGAAGAAGAGGCCGGGTCTAAACGACTACCCGGCTCACCGAACATCTCTCTGTAATGGGCAGTAAATCTTCCTTTTCGAACCTGGAAAAAAAATTAATTTTTAAAATTAACATCAACAGTATATTTCCCAACATTATCCACCTAATCAACACTAAATAACATAAAATCCGTAAACCTATCTAAATTCCCTATATTAACCACCTAATCTATCCTAAACTAACCAAATTATAGAGGAATTAGAGAGGCTTACCATTGCTACTAAATGGAGAGGAAGTGGAGAGGAAGTAGAGAGGAAAGAAAGAGTGAGCGCTTGGGGGTATATATAAAATTACATATCATCGCAAATTCCTCGTGAGCTTACGACGAAATAGCGAGCAGTTACAAAGGCCCGTGTTTTTATGTACGAGGAAATTGCGAGGAATCACAAAGGCCCGTGTTTTTATATACGAGGTATTAACGATGATTTTGCTTACGTGGAATTAACGAGCCTTGCTTTCCTATAAATATACCCACAACTCTCATTCTCAAACCACACACAAACTCCCAAATCACACCCTATCTCAAATCACATTCCTCAGCAAAATCCTATTCAAATTATAAATATTTGAAAAAAAAGGAAAAGGAGAAGATATTAGAATTCATGTGGGCGAGACTTACGTATTATAATTGCTGGAAGTCTTGCCACATGTGAATCTGGTATATTTCTCCTTTTTCTTTTTTGCTAGTTTTCACACTACGAGGTATTTACGACGATTTCTGCTTACGTGGTGTTTACGACGATTTCTGCTTACGTGGTGTTTACGACGATTTTTGCTTACGTGGAATTAACTAGTGTTTTGTTTAAATCCTTTTACGTGGTTTTTACGACGATTTCTGCTTACGTGGAATTAATGATTGTTTTGTTTAAATCCCTAAAATCCGAAACCCCAAACCCCAAACCCCAAACCCCAAATCCGCAACCCCAAACCCCATCTTTATTTTTAAATTTCGTCGTTATTTCCTCGTTGGCTTACGTGGTGTTTACGACGATTTCGTGTACGTGGTATTTACGACGATTTCATCCTACGTGGTGTTTACGAAGATTTCGCTTACGTGGAATTAACGAATCTCGCGTTCTTTATTTTTATATTTCGTCGTTATTTCCTCGTTGGCTTACGAGTCCTTTACTACGAATTTTACTTACGTGGTATAAACGAGTGTTATGTTTAAATCCCTAGAATCCGAAACCCCAAACCCCATATTCCTTATTTTCTACTTCATATATTCCAAACCTCATCTTTATTTCCATTCCAAACCACAATTCCCACATTTGCTTATTCATAAAACAAACTCCCACATTACCTTATTCATAAAACAAACCCCACATTACCTTATTCATAAAACAAACTCCCACATCTTATTGATAAAACAAATACATCAATCGACATTCTCGTCATCACTAGAAACATCATCATTTTCATTAAACTCGTCTTCAACAACTTCGTCTCTGGCATCATCGGTAAGATCTTCGTACTCGTGATTATGCGGATCAATGAGAAGGATATCATCAATTTCTTGTTCAGGTTCCTCGACTTCATTTATCTGTTCTTCTTGCAATGGTGGTTCTTCTCCACTGATGATTCGTCCTCGAGATGTAACTATGATCACTGCAAACCAATTTATACCTGAATCTCTCATCCGAGGGTATGGAAGGAAGCTAACTTGGTCTGCTTGTGAAGCTAAGATGAAAGGCTCGAATTTGTTGTACCTTCGTCCACCGTTGACATCAACTACACCGAATTTGTTAGACCGAACACCTCTGTTGACGACGGGGTCGAACCATTCACATTTGAAGAGGACGCATTTCAGCTTCAGTATCCCTGGAAATTCGACTTCAATAATCTCCGTCAAGATCCCGTAGAAATCTGTTTTCCCTTTCACACATATTCCATAGTTACTGGTCGCCCGCTGTCTACCATACTCATATGTATGAAAAGTATAGCCTCGTGTGAAATACATCTGTGATGTGGTGACCTTTACAAGTGGAGATTGAATTACTTCGTGTAACCACTTAGGATAATCTGCATCGTCGTCGTCATAATCAACCTGCAAAAATAAAGAGAATGTTAATGAAATACAGATCATGTATGAAAAAAGAGTTTGAGTTAATACCTGATTCCGCAACCACTTAATGAAGTGTTGATCTTTCCTTTTGTCTACGTCACTTGTGGATATACCAGGAAATGTTTCTTCGACTTGAGAAACAAATAGGCTGTAAAATCACATTTTATAGGAATGAATCTCTCGCAATTATATAATTAATTATACTTATATGTGTTTCGAAGTGTCAATATATGTTACCTTTCAAAATAACGCATCAATGGATCCTCGCAATTGAGTAGAATATAGGTGTGTGCACTATGAGCGTCTTGTTCACTCGACCACCAAACCTCTTTAGACTTCCCACCGAGTCGCCCAATCTGGCTAAAGATGTCTGGAACACCAGCAACTGCATATGTTGGCGCAACACCACCATCATCATATCTTCTTGGAGCTCTTCTCCGGGTACGTACTTTTGACGCAAAGTAGTACGATGTGAAGTGAGAAACTTCTTCCGTCAAACTTCCAGCAATTATAGAACCTTCAACTTTGGCGAGGTTCTTTGCTTTTCCCTTCAAATATTTCATGGCTCGCTCATACTGATACATCCATCCGTAATGTACAGGTCCACGAAGCAATGCCTCATATGGGAGGTGGACAGCTAGATGCTCCATGACGTCAAAAAATCCGGGAGGAAATATCTTCTCCAAGTTGCACAATAAGATGGAATGTTCTCCTGAAGCTGTTCCACAACTTCTTCTTTAAGAGTGCGTGTGCTCAGATCCCTGAAAAATGCTCCAATGCCTTTTATATTCAAAAAAAATTAAACACACTGTTAGTCATATATTATTTTGCAAATTAGACCGTTATAAAATTATTGTGATATAATACACTACGTACCTGCAAGTGCTTCATGTACGTTTGTTGGAAGTAGCTCCGCAAATGCAAAGGGCAGTAGTCGTTGCATAAAGACATGACAATCATGACTCTTCATCCCGGAGAACTTTTGACCCTTTTCAACACATCTAGAGAGATTCGAAACATACCCATCGGGGAACTTCACTTCTGATGCCACCCAGTTGAACAACACCGACTTTTTTCTGAAGATAATCTGAATATCGGAACGGGAACTTGTCCATTGCTTTTAATATGTAACTCGCTTCTTGAGCAAATATCCGGCAAGTCCAACCTCGATTTTATGTTGTCTTTTGTCTTCCCTGGGACATTCAATATTGTATTCATGATGTTCTCAAAGAAATTCTTCTCTATATGCATCACATCGAGGTTGTGGCGCAGAAGAAGATCCTTCCAATATGGCAACTCCCAAAATATACTCTTCTTGTGCCAGTTGTGATGAACACCGTAAGAATCAGGCATATTACGAGGGACATGCCAATTACCACCCCAACGAACTGTTTCGTTAGCTCCGTAGTAGTCGATTTGCGCTTCAATTTGTTCTCCAGTTAGATATGGAGGAGGAGTGTCTCTCACAACCCTTTTGTGCCTAAACAAATTCTTGTTTCTTCGGTAAGGATGGCCAATGGGAAGAAATCGACGGTGACAATCAAACCAACTTGTCTTCCTACCATTCTTCAGTTGAAACGCATCTGTCGTTCCATTACAATATGGACAAGCTAATCTCCCATGTGTAGTCCATCCAGACAACATCCCATAGGCAGGAAAATCACTTATGGTCCACAAAAGCATCGCTCGCATCGTAAAATTCGTCTTCGTTGAACAGTCATACGTCCTCACCCCTGTTGACCACAAATCCTTCAACTCTTTTATCAGTGGTTGTAGGAAAACATCCAGGGACCTTTTTGGATGGTTCGGACCAGGTATTAATATGGTCAAGAATAGCAACTCCCGTTGCATGCACATCTCCGGTGGCAGGTTGTATGGTGTAAGAGAGACTGGCCACAATGAATATTATCTCCCTGACAATCCGAACGGACTAAATCCATCTGTGCATAGTCCGAGATACACATTCCGGCTATTGCTAGCGAAATCCGGATGTACTTTGTTGAAATGTTTACAGGCTCTTGCATCTGATGGATGAGTCATCTCACCATCCGTTTGAGTATGCTCGGCATGCCATCTCATCTTTCCAGCAGTCTGCTCTGATTGATACAATCTTTTCAATCTGTCTGTAATTGGTAGGTACCACATCCTTTGGTACGGTACCCTATTACGTCCCCGTCCTTGCGGCTTGAATCGTGGCTTCTTGCAGAATCGACATTCTTCTAGCATCTCATCATCTCCCCAATATCATGTAGTTGTCGATGCAAACATCTATCATCTCCGAAGGCAACCCAAGACTATAAACCAGTTTCTGAATCTCATAATAAGAATCAGCAGATACTCTTTAAACAAGTCCGCCCATTCGTTCATGCAACTTTCAGATAGATTGTGATCAGTTTTAATATTCATCATTCTAGCAGCCAACGACAATTTAGAGAGACCTTCTCTACAACCACTGTAAAGTGGTTGATTCGCCGCGTTTAACATTTCGTAAAACTTTTTTGCATCTATATTAGGTTCTTCATCTTCATCATGAGCTACGAATGCATCAGCTACCATATCATGAACCCTATCATAATCTACCATCTCCTCCTGATGGTAACTATGTTCATTATGCAAATGATGATCAACCGGTTCTTTTTCCTGAAAATTGCTATTACTACTACTAGCTTCATTCTGATCATAATTAAAACCTTCTCCATGTTGAAACCAGATATAGTAATTTGGCGTGAAACCTCTATTTATTAAATCCTTCCAAACATTTTCACGGTTTGCCAGTTTCGAATTGTTGCACTTCCGACAAGGACAGAACATCTTACCACTTTCTTGGGCGAGCGGTGTTGAATCTGCTTGATGCATAAATGTCTCCAGCCCCGCAAGGTATTCTTTCGTCACTCTCCCGTTAGCATCTCTATGCATATACATCCACTTCCGCAACTCGTAAATAGTCCCGGAGCCAGCCATTTTTTTTTCTTTCACGTTTTTTGTGTTTGGTGTGTTTAAAATGATGTTCAAACATCCATATTTATAGGAAATTTCGAATCTGGTAGTTGTAATTTTCCTATGAATTTACGACAAAAATTAATTAGGTGGGAAAAAAAAACGTGTAACACCTACAAAGTTGGTGGATTCAAAATAGCCTCGCTAAATACACGTAAATTATTTCCTCGTAAATAACACGCGACGTTTACGTCGTACTTACGAGGAAATAGTATTTCCTCGTAAAAGACACGTCAATTTACATCGATTTTACGATGAAACGCTTTTGTCGTTACTTTACGAGGAAATAACGATGACACTATTTTTCCACGTAAATTTCACGTAAAATCGACGTAAATATACGAGGATTGTTTTTCCTCGTTAAATTTCCTCGTTAGGCTTCTGTTTTCTTGTAGTGTCACCTGATTTGAAAGTGGGATAACTTATTTCATCCTAACTCCTATGAAATTTATTCAACTTCCTGGATATTCTCCACTACTTTATGTATCAAAATACAGCTTCTCACATCGCGATTAATCCTGGTTTGATTAGAATGACGAAGAAGTTGTCATATTCCCAAACAAGAAAACTAGGATCACATGATTTGAAAGTGGGATAACTTCTTCATCCTAACTCCTATGAGAATTATTCAACTTCATGGTGATTCTCCACTACTTTAGGAATCCAAAGACAGCTTCTCACATCGAGATTTATCCTGGTTTGATTAGAATGACAAAGAAGTTGTCATATTCCTAAACAGGAAAACTGAGATCACCTGATTTGAAAGTGGGATAACTTTTTCATCCTAACTCCTATGAAATTTATTTAACTTTGTGGTGATTCTCCACTACTTAACGTATCCAAAGACAACATTTCACATCGCGATTCGTCCTGGTTTGATTAGAATGACGAAGAAGTTGTCATATTCCCAATTAGGAAAAATGGGATCGCCTGATTTAAAAGTAGGATAACTTGTTCATCTTAATTCCTATGAGATTTATTCAACTTCCTGGATATTCTCCACTATGCTATGTATCAAAATACAGCTTCTCAAATCGCGATTCATCCTGGTTTGATTAGAATGACAAAGAAGTTGTCATATTTTCAAATAGGAAAATTAGGATCAACGGATTTAAAAGTGGAATAACTTCTTCATCGTAACTCCTATGAGATTTATTAAACTTCCTGATGATTCTCCACTACATTATGTATCCAAATAAAGCTTCTCACATCGTGATTCATCCTGGTTTGATTAGAATGACAAAGAAGTTGTTATATTCCCAAACAGGAAAACTGAGATCACCTGATTTGAAAGTGGTATAACTTATTCATCCTAACTCCTATGAGATTTATCCAACTTCCTGGATATTCTCCACTACTTTATGTATCAAAATACAGCTTCTCACATCGCGATTCATCCTGGTTTGATTAGAATGACGAAAAAGTCCTCATATTCCCAAACAAGAAAACTGGAATCACCTGATTTGAAAGTGAGATAACTTCTTCATCATAACTCCTATGAGATTTATTCAACTTCATGGTGATTCTCCACTATTTTATGTATCCAAAGACAGCATTTCACTTAGCGATTCATCCTGGTTTGATTAGAATGACGAAGAAGTTGTCATATTCCCAATTAGAAAAAATGGGATCGCCTGATTTTAAAGTGGGACAACTTCTTCATCCTAATTCCTATGAGATTTATTCAACTTCCTGGCTATTCTCCACTACTTATGTATCAAAATACAGCTTCTCAGATCACGATTTATCCTGGTTTGATTAGAATGACAAAGAAGTAGTCATATTCCAAAACAGGAAAACTGGGATCACCTGATTTGAAAGTGGGATAACTTCTTCATCCTAACTCCTATGAGATTTATTCAACTTCATGGTGATTCTCTACTATTTTATGTATCCAAAGACAGCATTTCACATCGCGATTCATCTTGGTTTGATTAGAATGACGAAGAAGTTGTCATATTCCCAATTAGAAAAAATGGGATCGCCTTATTTTAAAGTGGGATAACTTCTTCATCCTAATTCCTATGAGATTTATTCAACTTACTTGCTATTCCCCACTACGTTATGTATTAAAATACAGCTTCCCAAATCGCGATTCATCCTGGTTTGAATAGAATGACAAAGAAGTTGTCATATTCCCAAACAGGAAAACTGGGATCAACTGATTTGAAAGTGGGATAACTTCTTCATCCTAGCTCCTATGAGATTTATTCAACTTCCTAGTGATTCTCCCCTACGTTATGTATCCATATACAGCTTCTCACATCGCAATTCATCCTGGTTTGATTAGAATGACAAAGAAGTTGTCATATTCCCAAACAGGAAAACTGGGATCACCTGATTTGAAACTGGGATACCTTCTTCATCCTAACTCCTATGCGATTTATTCAACTTTTTAGATATTCTCCACTACTTTATGTATCAAAATATAGCTTCTCACATCGCGATTCATCTTGGTTTGATTAGAATGACGAAGAAGTTGTCATATTCCCAAACAAGAAAACTGGGATCAACTGATTTGAAAGTGAGATAACTTCCTCATCCTAACTCCTATGAGATTTATTCAACTTTCTGGTGATTCTTCACTACTTTAAGAATCCAAATTCAACTTCTCAGATTGCGATTAATCCTGGTTTGATTAGAATGACAAATAAGTTGTCATATTCCTAAACAGGAAAATTGAGATCACCTGATTTGAAAGTGGAATAACTTCTTCATCCTAACTCCTATGAGATTTATTCAACTTCCGGATGATTCTCAACTACTTTATGTATCCAAATACAGCTTCTCACATCGCGATTCATCCTGGTTTGATTAGAATGACAAAGAAGTTGTCATATTCCCAAATAGAAAAAATGGGATCGCCTGATTTGAAAGTAGGATAACTTCTTCATCTTAATTCCTATGAGATTTATTCAACTTCCTGGATATTCTCCACTACTTTATGTATCAAAATACAGCTTCTCACATCGTGATTCATCCTGGTTTGATTAGAATGACAAAAAAGTTGTCATATTCCCAAACAAGAAAACTAGGATCACATGATTTGAAAGTGGGATAACTTCTTCATCCTAACTCCTATGAGATTTATTCAACTTCTTGGTGATTCTCCACTATTTAATGGATCCAAATTCCGATTCTCACATCGTGATTTATCCTGGTTTAATTAGAATGACAAAGAAGTAGTCATATTTCCAAACAGGAAAACTGAGATCACATAATTTGAAAGTGGAATAACTTCTTCATCCTAACTCCTATGAGATTTATTCAACTTCCTGATGATTCTCCACTACATTATGTATCCAAATACAGCTTCTCACATCGCGATTCATCCTGGTTGTATTAGAATGACAAAGAAGTTGTCATATTCCCAAACAGGAAAACTGAGATCACCTGATTTGAAAGTGGGATAACTTATTCATCCTAACTCCTATTAGATTTATTCAACTTCCTGGATATTCTCCACTACTTTATGTATCAAAATACAGCTTTTCACATCGCGATTCATCCTGGTTTGATTAGAATGACGAAAAAGTTGTCATATTCCCAAACAAGAAAACTGGAATCACCTGATTTGAAAGTGGGATAACTTCTTCATCCTAACTCCTATGAGATTTATTCAACTTCTTGGTGATTCTCCACTATTTAATGGATCCAAATTCCGATTCTCACATCGTGATTTATCCTGGTTTAATTAGAATGACAAAGAAGTAGTCATATTTCCAAACAGTAAAACTGAGATGACATAATTTGAAAGTGGGATAACTTCTTCATCCTAACTCCTATGAGATTTATTCAACTTCCTGGTGATTCTCCACTACTTTATGGATCCAAATACAGCACCTCACATCGCGACACATCTTGGTTTGATTAGAATGACAAAGAAGTTGTCATATTCTAAAAAAAAAAACTAGGATCACTTGATTTGAATGTGGGATAACTTCTTCATCCTAACTCCTATGAGATTTATTCAACTTCCTGGATATTCTCCACTACTTTATGTATCAAAATACAGCTTGTCACATCGTGATTCATCCTGGTTTGATTAGAATGACGAAGAAGTTGTCATATTCCCAAACAAGAAAACTAGGATCACATGATTTGAAAGTGGGATAACTTCTTCATCCTAACTCCTATGAGAATTATTCAACTTCATGGTGATTCTCCACTACTTTAGGAATCCAAAGACAGCTTCTCACATCGAGATTTATCCTGGTTTGATTAGAATGACAAAGAAGTTGTCATATTCCTAAACAGGAAAACTGAGATCACCTGATTTGAAAGTGGGATAACTTTTTCATCCTAACTCCTATGAAATTTATTTAACTTTGTGGTGATTCTCCACTACTTAACGTATCCAAAGACAACATTTCACATCGCGATTCGTCCTGGTTTGATTAGAATGACGAAGAAGTTGTCATATTCCCAATTAGGAAAAATGGGATCGCCTGATTTAAAAGTAGGATAACTTGTTCATCTTAATTCCTATGAGATTTATTCAACTTCCTGGATATTCTCCACTACGCTATGTATCAAAATACAGCTTCTCAATTCATCCTGGTTTGATTAGAATGACAAAGAAGTTGTCATATTTTCAAATAGGAAAATTAGGATCAACGGATTTAAAAGTGGAATAACTTCTTCATCGTAACTCCTATGAGATTTATTAAACTTCCTGATGATTCTCCACTACATTATGTATCCAAATAAAGCTTCTCACATCGTGATTCATCCTGTTTTGATTAGAATGACAAAGAAGTTGTTATATTCCCAAACAGGAAAACTGAGATCACCTGATTTGAAAGTGGTATAACTTATTCATCCTAACTCCTATGAGATTTATCCAACTTCCTGGATATTCTCCACTACTTTATGTATCAAAATACAGCTTCTCACATCGCGATTCATCCTGGTTTGATTAGAATGACGAAAAAGTCCTCATATTCCCAAACAAGAAAACTGGAATCACCTGATTTGAAAGTGAGATAACTTCTTCATCCTAACTCCTATGAGATTTATTCAACTTCATGGTGATTCTCCACTATTTTATGTATCCAAAGACAGCATTTCACTTAGCGATTCATCCTGGTTTGATTAGAATGACGAAGAAGTTGTCATATTCCCAATTAGAAAAAATGGGATCGCCTGATTTTAAAGTGGGACAACTTCTTCATCCTAATTCCTATGAGATTTATTCAACTTCCTGGCTATTCTCCACTACTTATGTATCAAAATACAGCTTCTCAGATCACGATTTATCCTGGTTTGATTAGAATGACAAAGAAGTAGTCATATTCCAAAACAGGAAAACTGGGATCACCTGATTTGAAAGTGGGATAACTTCTTCATCCTAACTCCTATGAGATTTATTCAACTTCATGGTGATTCTCTACTATTTATGATCCAAAACAGCATTTCACATCGCGATTCATCTGGTTTGATTAGAATGACAAGAAGAAGTTGTCATATTCCCAATTAGAAAAAATGGGATCGCCTTATTTTAAAGTGGGATAACTTCTTCATCCTAATTCCTATGAGATTTATTCAAGTTACTTGCTATTCCCCACTACGTTATGTATTAAAATACAGCTTCCCAAATCGCGATTCATCCTGGTTGAATAGAATGACAAAGAAGTTGTCATATTCCCAAACAGGAAAACTGGGATCAACTGATTTGAAAGTGGGATAACTTCTTCATCCTAGCTCCTATGAGATTTATTCAACTTCTAGTGATTCTCCCTACTTATGTATCCATATACAACTTCTCACATCGGAATTCATCCTGGGTTGATTAGAATGACAAAGAAGTGTCATATTTCCAAACAGGAAAACTGGGATCACCTGATTTGAAACTGGGATACCTTCTTCATCCTAACTCCTATGCGATTTATTCAACTTTTAGATATTCTCCACTACTTTATGAATCAATATAGCTTCTACATCGCGATTCATCTGGTTTGATTAAAATGACGAAGAAGTTGTCATATCCCAAAAAAGAAAACTGGGATCAACTGATTTGAAAGTGAGATAAACTTCCTCATCCTAATCCTATGAGATTATATTCAACTTTCTGGTGATTCTTCACTACTTTAAGAATCCAAATTCAACTTCTCAGATTGCGATAATCCTGGTTTGATTAGAATGACAAATAAGTTGTCATATTCCTAAACAGGAAAATTGAGATCACCTGATTTGAAAGTGGAATACTTCTTCATCCTAACTTCCTATGAGATTTATTCAACGTCCGGATGATTCTCAACTACTTTATGTATCCAAATACAGCTTCTCACATCGCGATTCATCCTGGTTTGATTAGAATGACAAGAAGTTGTATATTCCCAAATAGGAAAATGGGATCGCCTGATTTGAAAGTAGGATAACTTCTTCATCTTATCCTATGAGATTTATTCAACTTCCGGATATTCTCCACTACTTTATGTATCAAAATACAGCTTCTCACATCGTGATTCATCCTGGTTTGATTAGAATGACAAAAAAGTTGTAATATTCCCAAACAAGAAAACTAGGATCACATGATTTGAAAGTGGGATAACTTCTTCATCCTAACTCCTATGAGAATTATTCAACTTCATGGTGATTCTCCACTACTTTATGGATCCAAAGACAGCTTCTCACATCACGATTTATCCTGGTTTGATTAGAATGACAAAGAAGTTGTCATATTCCTAAACAGGAAAACTGAGATCACCTGATTTGAAAGTGGAATAACTTCTTCATCCTAACTCCTATGAGATTTATTCAACTTCCTGATGATTCTCCACTACATTATGTATCCAAATACAGCTTCTCACATCGCGATTCATCCTGGTTGTATTAGAATGACAAAGAAGTTGTCATATTCCCAAACAGGAAAACTGAGATCACCTGATTTGAAAGTGGGATAGTATTCATCCTAACTCCTATAGATTTATTCAACTTCCTGGATATTCTCCACTACTTTATGTATCAAAATACAGCTTTTCACATCGCGATTCATCCTGGTTTGATTAGAATGACGAAAAAGTTGTCATATTCCCAAACAAGAAAACTGGAATCACCTGATTTGAAAGTGGGATAACTTCTTCATCTAACTCCTATGAGATTTATTCAACGTCTGGGGATTCTTACACTAATGGATCCAAATTCCGATTCTCACATCGTGATTTATCCTGGTTTAATTAGAATGACAAAGAAGTAGTCATATTTCCAAACAGTAAACTGAGATGACATAATTTGAAAGTGGGATAATCTTCATCCTAACTCTATGAGATTTATTCAACTTCCTGGTGATTCTCCACTACTTTATGGATCCAAATACAGCACCTCACATCGCGACACATCTTGGTTTGATTAGAATGACAAAGAAGTTGTCATATTCTAAAAAAAAACTAGGATCACTTGATTTGAATGTGGGATAACTTCTTCATCCTAACTCCTATGAGATTTATTTCAAACTTCCTGGATATTCTCCACTACTTTATGTATCAAAATAAGCTTGTCACATCGTGATTATCCTGGTTGATTAGAATGACGAAGAAAGAGAAGTTGGTCATATTCCCCAACAAGAAAACTAGGATCACATGATTTAAAGTGGGATAACTTCTTCATCCTAACTCCTATGAGAATATTCCAACTTCATGGTGATTCTCCCTACTTTAGGAATCCAAAGACAGCTTCTCACATCGAGATTGTTCCTGGTTTGATTAGAATGACAAAGAAGTTGTCATATTCTAAACAGGAAAACGAATCCTCCTGATTTGAAAGTGGGTAACTTTTTCATCCTAACTCCTATGAAATTTATTAACTTTGTGGTGATTCTCCACTACTTAACGTATCCAAAGACAACATTTCACATCGCGATTCGTCCTTGGTTTGATTAAATGACGAAGAAGTTGTCATATTCCCAATTAGGAAAAATGGGATCGCCTGATTTAAAAGTAGGATAACTTGTTCATCTTAATTCCTATGAGATTTATTCAACTTCTGAATATTCTCCACTACGTATGTATCAAAATACAGCTTCTCATTCATCCTGGTTTGATTAGAATGACAAAGAAGTTGTCATATTTTAAAATAGGAAAATTAGGATCAACGGATTTAAAAGTGGAATACTTCTTCATCGTAACTCCTATGAGATTATTAAACTTCCTGATTATTCTCCATACATTAGTATCCAAATAAAGTTTCCACATCGTGATTCATCCTGGTTTGATTAAATGGACAAGAAAGTTTGTATATCCCAAACAGGAAAAAAACTGAGATCACATGATTTGAAAGTGGGTATAATTACTCCTAACTCCTATGAGATTTATCCATCTT